>NC_133814.1:14195113-14392613 GCF_043250625.1 Sebastes fasciatus
TACCAATGTAATTTGGTGCCCTGTTATTATTAACATATATTGATAATTTATTAATATAAATGTTATTAATATTGATAATTATCTTTAATATTCTCGGATAACCAGACCAGCTCCTATCTGCGCCCCCATCAGCATCTATTATGTTCACACATAATTAAATATAGCAGAATGATAGATGTTACTCCAAGCTCTGTGTGTGTTGTAATCAGAGCTTCTCTGTGCTTTATTGACATAGTGGGTCGGCAGCATGTGTTTTTAGTGCATGTTAGTGCATGTGAGCAAGCCCTACTGGCTAGCCAATGGCCGCCTCTTACGGCAGTTACAGCTGACAGTGCCTTCCCCACCGACGGCGTCATCGCGGAAGCGTAGCACCCACCCTCCGGTTCCCCCTCAGGTTAGCACTCTTAGCTCTATCAGCAGTGTTGCTGTTGTTTTCACTGTTGGCGCTTTTAGCACCGTTAGCTGCGAGCCGCCGGCTCATCCGTCGCCATGTTGAGAGCAGTGCAAAGGCAATAGAAATGCTCCCAATCTCGCATTTGGCACCTTTGACTGAATGATGCATATAAACAATAAATTCTGTGGGAGCCAATATGGGTATTTCCTTTTGAAAGACTAGTTTACATCTTGTGGGTATTGGTACGTTAACATGTTGGTGATGGGTCACGCCACACAATCAAATAATAAGTAGACACAGGTGGGTAGTCTCAGTGTGTTTGGACCATGAGATGAAATGGTTCTTAATGCAAAAAACTAACACAATTAAGCGACACTAAAAAATAAGCTAGATTCTAAATATTGCACAAATACGAACACAGCTAAATAAACTACAATCTATAACTACAGCAAGACGGAAGAAACAAGTGACCGAAGATAACCTAAAGGTATGCACCTCGTAGCACCATGTAGCATTCCATTAAACACTGCAGCTATTGGTATAGGGCCAATTAGTCACAACAGAAATTATGCATCACACAGAACGGCATGTCCAGCTGGTGGTTTTGGCAATAACAAAATCTATATATACATAGTACCAATTATAAAGTGTGTGCCACACCTGTGCCACCAGCATCGATGCCACTGATAAGCAGGTTTGCTCTGAGGGAAGTTTCTGTGATGACGGTGAAGGTGTCATCATAAATCACATCCTAGTAAATAATGTTTTCAGTTTGAAATGCATCTATTATGTTCACACAGAATTAGATATAGCAGAATGCTAGATGTTACTCCAAGCTAAGTTACTACAGTACTAAGTGTGTAATAAAGTGTGCGACAAAACAACAAATATCAGTATAAATAAATACACTTTCAGTTGAGTAGACCATGTGCAGTCAAAATATGATTTACTCTCGTTTGACTCTACTTTTGTAAACCAGGTAGGTTAAATAACAGCAATAATTCTCAGTATAATGCGACACAGTTCAACAGCACCACAAACTACATCCTTTTATAATAAATGCCTCTCTAAAACAATTTCAACAAAAAATGAAAACTTTGATTCAAGGTCGGACTGTTTTATTAGACTATTAGTTTTAGCTAGGTGTGCCTAATAAACTGGCAACTGGGTGTATGTGTGGTATGTGTCTTTGAACACATTTTATTTATTTTATTTTACCTTTTTTTAACCAGATAAGTAAATTGAGAACCAATTCTCATTTTCAATGACAAACTGGCCAAGAGGCAGCCACAGAAGGTGAGTCGATACTAGGCCTGCACGATATGAGGAAAATCTGCGATGTGCGATAACATTGTTCAATATTGCGATGACAATATGATTTGCGTTAAGTAGACAAATATTGAAGTGTGCATATTAGCTATACTTATGCATATATTGTATATATAACTAGGCTAGGCTGTGGTTTCCAGAGCAGCAACAGTAATGTTTACAACAGCAAAGTCACCATATAAACTCATTAATATCTCACTGAAACAATTTAAAATGTTAATAAAGTAAATAATATTCCTGACATGAAAATACTGAGTGAGATTAGAAAGACTGAAGAACACAGACATCAGTCACTATCGGTCATCAGGGAGGAGATCTCCCTTTGCTGATCCACTACAGGTACTGCTGGTAGAGAGAGGGGGGGCTGCTTTGTCTCAGCCAGCAGATACATTTATAAGTAAGATGCCAAATGACAAACTAACCTAAACAGTTAGACCACATAACCTACTGCCAGCTTTTGTTTTAGCTTGTGTAGCCGAGGGTTGCAGTTGCTCCTATACTTTATGAAGATAATAAATTAATAACACGGTGACCCTGTTCTGTACTTTGTATGTCAAAGGTTTCCCTACAAGTGCTGCTGCAGCACTAATGTACACGCGCACACCTCAACACACAACAAACAGCGATATCCGTCTGAGAATAACTAATAATAATTATAATGTTGAATATGAATACTGAATAAAGTTGTGGGATTATTCCTTATGTCATGGGCTATTTGGGGATTTATACATTATTATTACATACTTATATACAGGAATACAAAAAAAAATAAAAATAAAAAACGAAGCATTAGAATAATGATTTGGAGGTTGATTGATTGAAGCCTCGAAGCATTCGGTTCAGCCCTAATAGATAACATAATATAAATTAAAAATGTTCAGTATATAATGTATATAGTATATAAACATAGAATTGATTTTAATAGATCAGGCCCATTGTCACTCAGCTATTTGAGTCAGTATCAGCCCGATATCTGATCCGGTATCGGTGCATCCCCCGAAACAACTAATAGCAGCCCCTGGATTGTTGAGACTAACTTTTTCAATAAATTATGCAACATGGATAAAATACAACTGTAAGATAAAGAACAAATCCTGTGTCCTAAAAGCAAGACTAAGCCACGATGACATGATGTCTTTATCATCATCAAATCATTATTATACCCCCGCAACAACGTAGTTGGGGGTATATAGCGCTCCGCGTGTCCGTCCGTTCTTCCGTCCGTTCGCGTGGCACACTTTCATTTCCGGAGCAGACCTCGGATATTATTTAATTTAGGAACTCCAAATTTGGTATGATGGTCCAGGGTGCCTACAATTTTTGATAATAACAAGCTAGATTGTGCTCAATAGACTTATTCCATTAGTTCCAAAGGGCAAAACCTTTGGCCCTACTTTAGTAGGGGGTCAAGCAGTGAGCGGGGGTATGTGAGCCATGCTCACTTTTGCCTTGTTGTTTGTTTCAATTTGATATGCTAATTTTATTTGCCTGCAGTCAATAACTTCCCACATAGAGTAAACAAAGACAACAAGAGAGAGAAGTCTTGCATATTTTCATTATACCGCACCACTCCTTCATCTGGCACACCATTTCGAACCACTGTCACATTGTTCAAGCTGGCATTTATGTACCTCAACATTTTAAATCACATGGTTTCTTGGAAAGACACTGTTTTCCTTCTGTACAGTTTGTACTTGTGGTAGGTGTGGCTGTAATTAAAGAGAGGAACTACGCCCATTTCAGTATTCATACAGTACAGGTTATTCTTATGGTCTAAGACAGTCCAAAAAATATTAGTAAACATGAACAACTCTCCCGAATCCAAAAACTAGAGTTCAAAAGATTTGATACTGTATTGATACAATATTCAAGAATATTTTAGCAGCATATACTGTATGTATACATCTATATCGTGCTCCAATAAATGTCTGTGAGTAGGCGTATCACCAAACCGACATGGATGTTGCTTAATCAAGTCTACTAGCTGGCTGGCCTTGAAGCCTTCCAAATGGCTCGACAAGCCCTCCAGATCCTGCAGAGATTCCAAATTTTTAAGACGACCATAAAGTACTGCTTCATCTGGGACTGACAAATCCTATCCCCTTTGCCCTGCTACAGCATGAAGGGACACAGACACTTACAAACAAGCCGGGTGGGCACCCCATAACTGCATTTCTGATCGGCTAACCGATCTGCACGAGAGTAGTATGGCTTCAATACATTCAAGTGACAGAGCTGAGAAGATGACCTATGATTGGGGGTAGCTTTTACATAGTTTAGATCTGACACCTTCTTCACCAGTAAATATGGACCAAATTTTGCCCTAAATGGAGAACATGCTCCTGGACACTTCCTGGACTTTATAAGCCTGTACTTGATTCCACTAACACACTCAATAAGGTTATGTGGAGTTTTTTTCTCTTTCCAGTTGTCCTGCAAAAGAGTGAGAACATATGTTCTGTTGTCATATAGGCCAACACTTGAGAGTGGATCATATATTCTCAATAGTTAACATTGAAAATAAATGAAGTTAATATTTAGTTTTTGTTATTTTTACTTAATTATCTCCACCAGGCATAGCCTGAGGAGATTATGTGTTCGGATGTGTGTAAGTGTGTGTGCATCTGTCTGTCCACGGCTAATCTCGCATACTACTGGGCTCACAGGCGTAATATCTTTTGTGCTCATTTATGACTCTATGCTCAAGGACTTCTCATGGTTGCGGTGATTCACACTTTTTGAAAAACTGCTTTCCGTTAATTTATCTCCAGCAGGAGGAGAACGTAAAGAAGAAAGCGAGTGAGAGAGACAGTCAGTGTGTTGTGTTTATTCTGCCGGTGGAATTTTGTGTAATTCACTGCGTTGATTGAACTGTTCACTGCACACACAAATGCCGTTGTGAAAATAAACACACTAAACTAAGGTGGAGGAAACTTAAAAATAACATGAAAACCCTCAGTAAGCTAATGCAACAAATTGGGCTAGCTAACTACACCTAACTAGCTAACTAACTAGAAAGTCAAACTGACAGACAGATACACAGATTTATCAGTTTGCCGCTGCTCAGACTCAAACGAGCATGAATGCGCCTCTGCAAGCTTGGAGGATGATGTATAACTTGCAGCTTCTACTATAGTCATATGTCATATTCCGGTTTTAGCTACAACCTTCTTTCTTTTAACTTTGAGCACAAAATTTGTTATTTGGCAAAAAAAAATTTGGCAAACTGTAGCTAATCAACTTAGTCAGGAAATGACTCAAATAAATATAAAATATCATTGAAATGCCAAAATACACTGGAGGGTGGCTTAAAATAGCTTTCTAGCAACTTAATCAAAGTACTAAAGCCTTTGGCACTGTGATAATCTACGATGTTCTTGATGCACAGTGGAATGTTTGGTTCGCTTGTTATGAGGAAGCAATAAGATTGTATCCATCCGATACTCCTGTAACTGGTCAAATGACAGATTTATGGGACTGTGCCAACTTTTTAATATATAAAGCCTTGTTGCAGCGCTGCAGTCTCACACAGACATCTCTACAACCAAAGAAGCATATCAACAGGTAATTAATTTATTTTGTATTTAAATGAGATATTATTTTAAGACAGCTTGCTGCATGCTGATAGTATTTCCTTAAAAAGTGGTGCCTTTTTTCCAACTGAATTATAGTAAGAAGTTAATTGAGCATTTTAATCATATTGGAGACTGCACTGACAAAATGCATTTAATTTAAGAAAGCAATGTTTCATTTTCACAGACATCTTCATTTGACACTGTCAATATTCTATTTTTATTAGCATTATTCCCTCAGACACATAGGTAATGTTTTCGGTCTTGTTTAGCAGTTATTAGGATGTAAATCATATCTTATATGATAACATGCTGAGTCAAACAACAAGTAATTTGTTTTTGGTGCAGATTTGGATTCAGGTGCAGCTCCAGAATAACTAACATCGCTTTTTTAACATTTGTGCAATTTTCTCAGAAACTATCGCACTTACAGTATTATGTACTGTAAGTACAATAGTTTCTGAGAAAATAAAAAAAACAAAAAAGTTGCTGGATCTGGATCGATATGAATTTAAATCTCTAAACATCTTTTGCTATTAAAACCATAAAACAGATTTACAGGACTATGCATCCTTGGTGGGGTATGCAGTCTCTGAATGCTTTCTAGCTTTTTTGTTGTCACATTTTTTTGTTTTTTGTTTTTTTTCATTCTTTTGAAATATAATTAATTCTATTTGGTCAGCAGGTTTGAATATTTGGCTTTGGAGAATGGCGAGTCAAATAATGTTGCCTGTGCTGCTTTTGGGGATGATAAGTAAGTATCTAATTAAATCAAATTAAATAAAGTTGAAGTATAGATAATCTCTTAGTCATTTGCTTTGTTTTACTCTACTAAACAAGTAAAGCTGAAAATTATTTGGGGAGGTACCACACTTTGATACCAGATGCAATGGTTTGCTTTGCTTTGTTATAATTAACAAGTTACATAATACCAGGCTAAAAATGTAATTAATTTAATTTAAATTTAATTAAAAAATTTTTTTAATTTAATTATATTCAATTTATATTAACTTTTACTTCTGTAGATGCATTTATGTAAATTTACTAACTGACATTTGTTAATTGATGTTAGCAGACTCTGATTTTCATCCAATTATATTTATGTGTTTGTTTTCATAGTTTCGGCGGCTCCTCAGACTACAAGTAAGTTGAAATTGAAATAATCTTTTAGTCATTTGCTTTGTTTTACTCTACTAAACAAGTAAAGCTGAAAATTATTTGGGGAGGTACCACACTTTGATACCAGATGCAATGGTTTGCTTTGCTTTGTTATAATTAACAAGTTACATAATACCAGGCTAAAAATGTAATTAATTTAATTTAAATTTAATTAAAAAAATTTTTTAATTTAATTATATTCAATTTATATTAACTTTTACTTCTGTAGATGCATTTATGTAAATTTACTAACTGACATTTGTTAATTGATGTTAGCAGACTCTGATTTTCATCCAATTATATTTATGTGTTTGTTTTCATAGTTTCGGCGGCTCCTCAGTCTACAAGTAAGTTGAAATTGAAATAATCTTTTAGTCATTTGTTCATATCTCAACAGGTCAGTCTTACAATCAGTAGCTCAAAGCAGTTTTTACTTCAAGATCATACGTATTTCCCCTGGATTACAGTTTATACCACTGCTGTATGATTGATTGTTGTTTGTTAGCAGGATTAAGTAGCTTTGAACAGAAGATGTTAGCTCAAGCTCATGTCAAGCTAAATTTCAAGTTATTTGTCCCTTTTAAGGTTTTGAAATACATAGTGACTATAAAATGACAGCTCACAGTATAAAATATTATACATGAATTTCTTACTATACTGTTATAATAGTACACAATTTACATCCAATGCGAGTGTTTAGTGTTACAGTGCGTTCATATAGCACAGCAAAAGCAAAGGGTGTTGACTGGAGGTTGGGGAGGTACCACACTTTGACACCAGAGGCAATGGTTTGCTTTGCTTTGTTATAATTAACAAGTTATATAATACCAGGCTGAAAATTGAATTAAATTCAATTATATTAACTTTTACTTCTGTTGATGCATTTATGTAAATTTACTGACATTTGTTAATTGATGTTAGCAGACTCAGATTTTCATCCAATTATATTTATGTGTTTGTTTTCATAGCTACGACGGCTCCTCAGACTACAAGTAAGTTGAAATTTAAATAATCTTTTAGTCATTTGTTCGTATCTCAACAGGTCAGTCTTACAATCAGTAGCTCAAAGCAGTTTGTACTTCAAGATTATGCATATATCCCCTGTATTACAGCTAATACCACTGCTGTATGATTGTTTGTTAGCAGGAATAAGTAGCTTTGAACAAAACGTGTAAACTGCAGCTTATGTCAAGCTAAATTTAATTGTCCCTTTTAAAGTTTTGAAATATATAGTGACTATAAAATGACAGCACACAGTATAAAGTATTATACATGAATTTATTAATATATTGTTATAGTAGTACACAATTTACATCCCATGAGAGTGTTTAGTGTTACAGTGCGTTCATACAGCACAGCAAAAGCAAAGGATGTGAACTGGAGGTTGGGGAGGTACTGCACTTTGAGATCAGAGGCAATGGTTTGCTTTACTTTGTTATACTTAAGAAGTTACATAATACCAGGCTGAAAATTTAATTAAATTCAATTTATATTAACTTTTACTTCTGTAGATGCATTTATGTAAATTTAATGACATTTGTTAATTGATGTTAGCAGACTCTGATTTTTATCCAATTATATTTATGTGTTTGTTTTCATAGCTACAACGGCTCCTCAGACTACAAGTAAGTTGAAATTTAAATAATCTTTTAGTCATTTGTTCATATCTCAACAGGTCAGTCTTACAATCAGTAGCTCAAAGCAGTTTTATACTTCAAGATCATGCGTATATCCCCTGGATTACAGCTAATACCACTGCTGTATGATTGTTTGTTAACAGGAATAAGTAACTTTGAACAGAAGATGTTAGCTGCAGCTTATGTCAAGTTAAATTTCAAGTTATTTGTCCCTTTTAAGGTTTTGAAATATATAGTGACTATAAAATGACAGCACACAGTGTAAAGTTATATACATGAATTTATTACTGAACTGTTATAGTAGTACACAATTTATATCCCATGAGAGTGTTTAGTGTTACAGTGCATTCATATAGCACAGCAAAAGCAAAAGGTGTGAACTGGAGGTTGGGGAGGTACCGCACTTTGACACCAGAGGCAATGGTTTGCTTTGCTTTGTTATACTTAAGAAGTTACATAATACAAGGCTGACAATTTAATTAAATTCAATTATATTAACTTTTACTTCTGTAGATGCATTTATGTAAATTCACTGACTGACATTTGTTAATTGATTGTAACAGACTCGGATTTTCATCTAATTATATTTATGTGTTTGTTTTCATAGTTCCGACGACTACTGTGATTACGGTGACAAGTAAGTTGAAGGTTAAATACTCTTTTAGTCATGTGTTTATACAGTAGCTCAAAGCAGTTTGTACTTCAAGATTATACATATTTTCCTCTGGATTACATCTAATACCACTGCTGAATGATTGTTTGATTGTTAGCAGGAATAAGTAGCTTTGAACAGAAGATGTTAGCTGCAGCTTATGTCAAGCTAAATTTCAAGTTATTTGTCCCTTTTAAGGTTTTGAAATATATAGTGACTATAGAATGACAGCACACAGTATAAAGTACTGTACATGAATGTATTACTATACTTCTACTTTATACATTACCAGAGGCAATGGTTTGCTTTGCTTTGTTATACTTAACAAGTTACATAATACCAGGTTGACAAATAGCTGACATTTTGACTTCAAATGTCCCACTAAGCAAAGCCAGTGAGCCTTTGAGAAAATACTGTCTTTTCTAATGTTTTTCAATGACATCTGTTCTATTCCTGCTATGACATACCAAAACGTTTAATGTGAAAAAGATGTATTCTGTTTGATCAGTATATTGGATTTAAAGAATCCACAAAAACACAAATAATGCATAAAGCATATTTTGTATACCGGATTAAACATGGATATGATTGGTTAAGTGTGGTGATCTAGAAATGATAAAAACACTGTGCAACCTTTGCCAATATGGCATTTACCAATAACACCAACATGGGCATTTCATCTTTTCTTAAAAATGTGGCATCTTTTGTTCTTTCTAGGTCCCCTCTACCCCATTGAGGGAACCAGAAGCCCTGATGCAGACGATGGAAGTTCTCCTCGAATACTCCTGCAACGACCTTTTGTGTATTTCGGACGGACTTATAATCAGATTTATGTATGTAAAAATAGTATTAGAATTTACTAAATCCATATATTTTAATTAATGCATAAATAAGAGAAGCAAAACCTGCAATATTTTATTAAACTAATAATACTTTTTTTAACTTCTTCCTAAACAGTATCACTTTATAATAACTATAATTTATAAATGGTAAATTGATAGTTAATTACCATTTAGTTAATAGTTACTTTACTGGTAACAAACCATGAAATGATAATTAATAATGTTTACTTGTTATTAGAAATGCTATAATTTGTTAGTTTAAAAGTTTATTGTTGTACACATTATAAACTTTTATATACTATATTAAATATTTTTTAATGATTACAAAATGATTTGTGAACATTTCAGAAATTGTTTCTAAACATCTACAAACATTACATAGATAGATAGATCAGATATTTGTAACACTTTTTTAATGGTTAATTGATTTGAAAACCATTTATAAAAATGATTTGGATGGCTTTATAAAGTTGCAATTAATTGTAATATCTTGTTAAATGGTTACTAAATGCTTTGTAAAGCATCTAAAACCATTATCTAAATAGATAGTTAATACTTTTAATACTATCTATGTAATGTTTATGGATGTTTTACAACGATTTCTTAAAAGTTTAGAAATAATTTAGTAATCATTAACAAATACTTAATATAGTATATAAAATATTATAATGTGTACAACTATAAACTGTTAATAAATACTTTAATAATGCAATCCGAATGTAATTGTTATCGTCTCCTATCAGCTATGATAGAATTTATAATTTATAACTAATAATTGGTAAACATGATTAAATATAATTTCATTGTTTGTTAACAGTAAAATAATTACTGCAAAGTTTAATTAACTATCAATTTACCATTATTAAATGATTTTTATTGTAAAGCGTTACAATGCGTACTAATTCTTTGTAAGTGAGAACTGGTTTACTTTTTGGTTTCCAGGTGAACCACAATGGACACCTGACCTTTAACAGTCCTTGGTATAGTTACATAGCTCAAAGGATTCCATTGAATGGAGCCAGAGACTTCATTGCTCCAATCTGGATAGATTTAGACAACACAAGAAATGGTCAGATCCTCTACAACCAATACACCAGTGGCAGTATCCTCGGACGAGCTACAGAAGACATTAATCGTTACTTCCCAGCGTTGAACTTCAAGGCCAACTGGGTCTTTGTTGCAACATGGTATCAGGTGGCTTACTATCGAAGAACTGGAACAGTAAGTCATCTTGTTCTAAATGAGGAAACACATTTGATGTGTATTTTACCTATTACTACATATATTTACTATAATAACCACATGTACATTTTTTCCAGCAAACAACGGCCCAAGCAGTCTTGATCTCTGATGGCCAGAACTCATTTGTGCTGATGAATTATGGGATGATAGACTTTACACCTGCCAATTTACAGGTAGAGCCATTCAAATTAGATGCAATATACAATGTAAAAAGTTGCCATGCCTTATTTAAATCTGAATGTAGTAATGGAAATGCACAAATACAAAAAGATTTAACTACTTTTATCTATTTGACATCTATTTCCAGGCTGGATATGACACAGAAAACTCCCCTCACCATTTCTCCATCCCTGGATCATTCTCTGACACTGCAACAGGCATTAATTCAACTTTCCCCCGGAGCAGCAATGTCAATGTACCCGGTCGCTGGGCTTTCCGGTTAGACGGAGGATTAAGAAGCTGCACTTTCAAGGTTTTTTAATAATTCATCTGATTGTCTCAATGATTTCAGTCTTTGTACATATAACCATCTCCCTTTGATCAAGGGTCTACCCACCTCTGTCAACCATCAACATTAGTGTGCTTAACAAAGAAACTATCCTAAAACTTGCCTAAAATTGTCAAGTAACAAGTTATTTTGCAATACTGTAGAGAGAAGACCAAAACAACACTACAATAGTGGCTCTGTTTATCATCAGATTACTTCAAACTGGAAGAACGATTTGCTACTTTATTGTGCGACATGTATTGTGTGTAAAAACTGGTATTTTTTACCTTGACCCACCAACTGTGGTAGCAGCTGCCACACTTATAAGTGTCAGAATACTGGCTGACTGTAGCCTCAGATTGTGCTTTTCACACCTTAAATACACAAAATTAACCCTATTTACTTCTACTCTCCCCATGACACCTCCATTTTGTCCTGCTTTTCTCTTATTAACACCATTTGTCCATTTTTTTTTTCTATTGTTTTTTCTATTTTATTACCTAATATTGTTATATACCGTCAATGTGTGTTACTGTACAATATGGCATGTGTTTATGAATGTGTTGCATATGTTTACAAAGAAAATGAAATGGACAATAGCATTTAAGATAAGTCAGACAAGGAAAGGGGAAACACACATCTCTGGTTCTTACCTTGTGCTCCAGTCTATTGCTAAAAGGAGATTTTTGACTATTGAATTTCAGGAAACATTTTAGCAAAGCTGCATGCAACAAGATTGAGTGATAACTTGGTAGAAAACAATGAAAATCGTGTTCCAAGCAGTGTAGCTATATCGTTTTACAGTAAAAAAAAAAAAGAAAAAAAAAGGCAAATCACATGACTACAATTTAGTGTGTGATAAGCTACACATAGAACAATGACAATTTCATTATCCAAGTCCACTTAGCAGCCGTTTTGTGTTATTAATGTAGCACATGCTAAATCTTAATAATTTTTTATGCATGTCTTTGTCTCACCTTTTGCAGGCTGGTGAGTTTTTCTGGACAGACGATTGCTCCAAGTACTGTGAATGCCATGGTCCCAATGACCTGCGCTGTTATGCTGCATCTTGCACCCCTACACAAGAGTGCACCATCAGAAACTGCCGGCTGGGCTGTTTTGATCCAATGTCTACTTGCACTGCATGGGGGGACCCACATTACATCACCTTTGATGGGACAGTGGCTCATTTCCAGGGCACATGCTCTTACATCATTACTGAGAGTGTGAACCACGGCCCCAATGAAACACAGTTTCAGGTAGTAGCCACCAATAGTCACCGTGGCAACAACCGCGTGTCGTTTGTGTCAGCAGTGGATATATACCTCTCAAATCAAAGAGAGAGTGTGCATATCAGGATTGGACCCAACAATATAGTAAAGGTAAACCATTTATTACTTGAAGATGAACAACTTTCTAAATCGGTTTGGTGTAAACATACGTAACGACAAGTGCCTCCTCACCCTTCTTTATCTTTCTATAATCTTTCATCCTACCAGGTGAATGGAAGTGCCGTGTCTCTTCCCACAACTGCAGGAACCTTAGCTCAGGTGGTCAGACAGGGAGGCTACATAGTGGTCGATGCCATTAACTTGGTAGTCCACTTTGATGCCCGTAGTACTTTACTGGTCAGAGTACACTATCACTGTCAAAATAGAGTCACCGGGATGTGTGGAAACCTCAACAGTGATCCTGCAGATGACAAAGTCTTGCCCAATGGCACATTGGCACAAAATGACAATCACTTTGGACACAGCTGGATTTCACCCACAAGCCAACCAGGGTGAGCTGAACTTGTAGGGTATTCCACGCACAAAGTGGCATCAAAATATCATCAGTTAACAATCTTTCACTACATAAAGAAACAACAACACACTTATTACAGAAATATATGTTGTGGCAAAATAAACAAAGTGAGCCCAAGTATTAAACGTATAATGTCTTATCTAGATGTGGATCCACCGATGATATGATTGGTGATGGACTGGACAACTGTCGATTTAGGGCAGAGTACTCTCAGCTCTGTAGCGTCATCACCAACAGTAGCGGCCCATTCAGTGCCTGTCACCCGCACTCTGATCCTCAGCCATTCTTCAGTTCCTGTGTCTACGATCTCTGCCTCTACACTAAAGCCAATGGCATACTGTGTTCTGATGTCGCAGCCTATGAGAAAACCTGCTCTGTTTTGGGATTAAACATCTCTGATTGGCGCTCTGCTTTGTATTGTCGTAAGTTTGCATTAGACCATCGGTATCTTCTCTCTTACCTGTTTTTTTTCTCTTTCATCACTCCTTGTCTCATCATTTCCCCACTATTTCCATAGCTGAGTCAGACCCCTGTGACCAGCTGGACTGCACAGAGCATGAGTGGTGTGGTGAGAAGGACGGTGTGTACGGCTGCTTCTGTGATGAGCACCACCATCGGCCCAACAATATGAGCTACGGTGAGGGCAGCTCCTCTTAAAGCACTGCTTCGTTTTTAGATCACAGAAGTGACATGTGTAAGATGAGTAGTAGACATTGCTACATAGTACAATGGCATTGTTCGTGAAACATTAAGAGTGCACGGAACAATACGATCCACTCAGGTTTCGGTTTATCATAGTTCTTCCACTAAAAACAGGTAGAATTTAGCTATGACTCCCGAAGTGCATTTAGGCAAAAAATATCAAATCCCAACCTTAAAATTCTGTTCGTGCACCGCTGACGGCCAGTGGAAGCTAAAGATTACGGTGTTGAAAAAAGTGATTATGCAATCTGCAGCTTCCGGGCCAATTTTGAATGCTTTCAGGCGCCCCTGACTGGCAACAACAATTGCTGTCAAGGCTCATGGGTATGACGGACAAAACATGATTTCTCAGAAAAAAATGTTAAAATTATTTAAACTGGTGATTCAATATAAATCTATAGGATTGTTACAACATCTGTGAGAGTCAACTATTCTCTATGGGTTTGTCACTATGAGCAACACCTACATATATAGTAGTCATTTGATCCATTAGTAATCTAAAAATATTGATGAGTGCAGCTTTAACCATGAGACCATGTCTTTTATTTCTATCTCTCTCTCATAGACTCGTCCATCAGTTGTAACAGTAGTTCAGGCACCATGTCCGTGTCGCGCTGCCAGCTGTTTGAAGCTGGCTTCCACCCCGGCGCCCTCCACCTCCAAGATCACTCCTGCAATGGGACTGTCGAGGACGGACGACTAGTGTTCCACTTTAACAATGAGGACAAGCTGTGTGGGACAACTCTCAGGGTACAGCTCATAGACTATAATGGAATCAACACAGACTGAAGAAGATTTTAGATGTAAATGCTCTCCTTAACACGTATTACAACAAATAACTTATACCATTTTGTCATTTCAATTTTAAGAGCAATGGAACCCATTTCACCTATGAGAACGTGATCCAGGGCGACGTGGACACTCATGGAAGTCCAATCAGCCGCGAGAGAAACATTCATCTGCGTTTTTGCTGTGAATACCCTCTTTGGCAGGCCCTGTCTATGGATGTGGGCATCAACCCCGTAGAGAGGTGACAATACTATCTAATCTGCATGTTTTATTGACTTAAGTCTGTCTGTCCGTCCTTTTTTATAGTGAACATCTGTCTATAGCAGTGGTGGAATGTAACTAAGTACATTCACGCAAGTACTGTGTTTAAAGCGGCAGTGGGTAGAAATGGAGCAAGTATGATTAAAAAAAGTTGTTTTTATAAAACGATCTGGCCAAAGTCTCCCGTCATGGGCTAAATTTAAATTTTTTTGAAAACAGAGCCATAAGGAGGTGCAGAAGTCTAGTTATCTCTCAGAACACTTGAATCACAATATGCTGAAAGGTTATTATGGAATTTTTACCCAATGATGCCAAAAATATACTGCCCACTGCCACTTTAATCCTTAATGAAAATAATCATTAGTTGCAGTCCGATACAAATGAGCTACAGTAAACAGTAAAGTCCTGCTTCTAAATGAATGCATAAGAAATAATAATCTAATGATAATATAGTCAGAGGGGGCATTTTCTGCACTGAGTACTTTTATTTTTTATACTTTAAGTACATTTTTCTGATTATACTTATATACTTAAGTAACATGTACAATTCAGGACTTTTACTGGTAAAAGAGTAATTTTACAGTGCTGTATTAGCACTTTTACTTCATTAAAGGATTTGAATACTCTCTCCACCCGTTCCACCCTTTACGTATTCAATTAAAAATTAAATTTTTAACAGTGCTACATCTGTACCTGTGACCGTTTTTGAGTACTTATCTTCTGTGACAGTGGTGCTCTATGATGATGGTAATTACAAAGATTGAAAATAGGTGCCCGTGGTTGTTAGAAATTTTGTGTAACTGCCCACTACCCGCAATTTGCACCATCACAAATTAACTTACCATTTAAACCAACAATACAAAGAAAACTTAAAAGACATCCAGCAAGACTTTGTTGCCAAATACCTGCCAGTGACTTGTTCCTTCTCAAGTGTAGTAACATTATGTGTTGTTGTTGTTTTCGTAGCATTGTGAGGAAGAAGCTTCCATCAGGCCGAGGACGGTATTATGTGAGGATGATCCCCTTCCAGGACGCTGGCTTCCGCTACCCGATGACCACTAACATGGACATAGACGTGGAAATCGACCAGAGGTTGTATGTGGAGTTACGTACAGAAGGAGTCGACGGAAGGCAGATATCTACCGTTGTGGAATCTTGTTGGGCCACACCGATCAACGTCGCCAGCTACCCCGTCCGCTGGGATCTCATCACAGAAATGTAAAGGAGCTATTGCAACTTTATCTTATCTTAGCACGCTGATCACTGGTTCTTAATTGCCAAAGTCTGAAAACGTTATAGTCCGTCTGGTCACATCGTCTCTACTACTTTCTTCCAGGTGTCCTAATCCAGCAGATACTACAGTAGAGATAGTTCAGAATGGCGTCTCCACTGTGTCCCGATTCTCCTTCAGGATGTTCACCTTTACCAACTTTACATCCATCTACCTTCACTGCCACGTCCATCTGTGTCTTAAGGCACACAACAACTGCACACCTGTAAGTACTACTGTGTTTGTGTGCGTTTAGATAGATTATCAACAGGTGCATCAACAGAAGCCTCTAATGTTGTTGTTTTCCTGCAGCACTGCTTCCCAGGTCACCACTACCGAGGTAGGAGGGACACATCCGACCTTGAATTTGAACAGATCTCACTCGGACCACTAATCCTGCCACAACATCATTTAGGTAAAGATCTCTTATCTTCTCATACCTTTTGTACTTTTGATGACAGCAAACTTGATGAATATACATTTTATGTAAATTTTGGTTCTTCTCTTGCAGTCAGAGTGGTGTGATCGATGAGTGCTGCAGGCCAGGTGACCCCGCTGCTGACCCCACTGGTGACCCTGCTAGTCGGTTTGCTGACAGCAATAACTCTGGTCTACATCTAAGACAATCCATATTCTAAAATCACTCAAGCTTTTGGATTGAATTTCTGTTTGGGAGGCCTCATCATTGTTGTGTTGTGTGACTTGTTTTTGGTGGTTAGATTAAAGGATAAGTAATTATTGATTTACAACAGTAGGTGGGGCAATGTGCAGCATATATAAGTTGGATGTTTGAGTGTATTAGGTCCCTGCCCTTAAGAACCAGAAGGGCCACATCTAGTTTTGTTCCTACCTTCATCCGTACACACAGACGCCAGCATTACTGCACTGTTACACCTACTGCCCCCAGCTCTTACTCCATGTTTTTATCATTTTATCATCTGAAAATAAAGTAATTTGAATTGACTTGAGTCCTTAGTTTCTTTTGGGGTGTTCTTATCATTAAGTCTCTATCATATCAGATTTAGGGCTGTCAAACTATTAAAATATTTAATCACATGATTATCCGTAGTTAATTGTGATTAACTATGGTTGGTGGACATGGTTGGTACCAATGGATTCCTCAGGTTTTTGTAGTTTCGTACAGTATGATGCCAGGATCTTCACTCTAGCCTAAAAACTGAGACATATTTGCAAATGTGGCGTATGTTTGCTTTTGTTTTTTTACTGAAATACTCCTGCTTCATTGATTTTCATTGATTTTCCTACTATAAGCATTTTCATTTTTGGAAGAAATTTGTGAACACTCTCCTTCTCTCTCTCTCTGCTTTTACTTTTGGTATTAAATAACAGTATTATTGTAGATTTCTTTCCCTTTTGGATCAGGTTCTCTGGGGCCAGATTTATAGTAAGGAGGGTATTATCAGATGAAAGTATCAGATGTCACTGATGATGCAGGGCTAAATCAGAAATAGTCTAGTCTTAGTGCTGTGAATTGCACATCTATTACTCATCTATTAATATATAAAATAGACATCTTTGTTGTGGGTACCCTGTATCGTCGTCCCGAGGGGAGTTTTTCAAATTCATAAACAGAGGATGTACAGGGTCCTGAACTATTAATGATGCTTTCCTCTTAGTTCGTGTATTATACAGCTCCACCAGCTGTCTCTGGGGGTTCCCTATAATCTTTCTGGCTGTTTTGACTAGTTTTGTGAGCTTGCTTTTGTTTCTAGCCCCTGAATTTCCATACCAGTATGTTGTTGTTGATAGCGGATCCTAATCATCCTATATCCAAAGTTAGCTGAATAACATATTCTCCTTGTTCCCTGATTTTGAACCATCTCTGCACCATTCAGTTTGTTATTTTTTATGGGCTAATATTGAGTATTGCTTACTAGTGAAATGTTTAAAACATAATGACTATCTTCTTTCAGGACATAAACAGTGTCTCTGAGAACAAGACAATGCTTGGCTTTTGACAACCCTGTAAAGCTTTCTTTTATCTACTCCAGTTGATTTCCTCCTTTTCTTCCTGCATGATAAAGAACTGTTTGTAGATGGGAATCCAGGTCAACTCAAGTCAATCTTAACTGCCCCATAAGAGCAAATTTGGTTTGCTTCCATAATTTAGTACCGTCACTCACAACCACATCAAACCCTTTACAAAAGACTACTTCAGTAGCTGATCGTAAAAAGTCAAATTTGTGGCGCTTAAGTCCTGATTATGGTCACCTCGAAGGGCATTATCCTGCTTATACCATGATCACTTGCCAAAGAAAAAAATAATTAAGTCCATTAATTTATATTTTAATGCGTTTTGCAACCAAAATGTAAAGTTTTTCACAATCCACTCACTCTGTTTCCCTGGTAACACCTGAGGGTTTGCTAATACCTGGAAAAATCATAACCATCCCTTAAGGTTCTTATGTAATGGAAACATTGTTCACTGCTCCAGTAAATAGGACGGATCTTAGCTACAACAACAAAATCAATATCAAAAGTTTCACAAAGAAATGAGAGTACTGTCGGCTGCAGCCTGAAGTAGCGCGTTAACAGCGAATGGAATGCGAGATGATCGCTTATGTGATTGTATCAGTTCAGAAGGGCAGTGTAAACTTACTTCTTGCAGCTTGTGTTTTACACTCGCCACCCTGTGGTATTCAGAGGAACAGGAACTGAAGGACTGACGTTATACTCAGTGTTGTAAATAAGACATTCCATTTTTTTTATAGCCAGTGCATTCATTTATAACAGTGAATCATCAGTTTCAATGGAACTACTTAGGTGTCCATTATCACGAATTAATGGACACCCTGCAGCCAATCAGAATCGAGTATTCACCCAGACCATGATATAATTCCTGATAATGGACACCTATTCAGTAGTTCAGTCAGGACCACTTTAGTCAAAGAACTTTATTTTCATGCAGTAATATATACATTTATATTTTGGCGGTACGGCTCTGCTCTGGGATCTCCCTGCCCATCCACGCGCATACGTGGATCCACGAGCCCATGTGGTAGCGTGAGACAAGGAGAGCACTCCTCCTTGCCCTTCCATGCGCACACATGGAAAGCCAAAGGCAGGGAGAGCAGCAGCAAAGACCCCCCCGGGTGCAGAACAGAGCCCGCATCAATAACACAGAATGATACTGGTTTAGTTACACACATTATTAAAGGAGGTGTTGGGGTGGAGGTGGGTTGCGAGCGGCTTTGTAGAAGAAGCAGCACAGGTGGCCAGGTTGAAGGAGCTTAAATAAGGCGCCCTGTATGAAATTTGCCAATGAAAGCCTAGAAGGGAATCAGCTGATCTGTCAGATGATGCGTCAGCTGATTGGCCGGCCTAAGATCGGCCGCCATCAGCCGACAGCTGTCACATGAGCAGCGCTTGACTTCATGGCCTGCCTGAACTAACACTACGCTCGATTTCTGGTGAAACTGTCAGTGCTCCAAAAGCAGTATGATTGCTGAGCTGCTTTGTGCCTTGTTTTGTGCTGCAGAGCCCTTAAGTAATCAATATCTGTAAGCCAGTCCGACTCAATGCATTAATGAAATCCTGTAATTTTGTCTGTACTTCTGCAACATTGCAACCCCGTTCACCACAGAGATCAGAGAGACACTGTAAGGCTCACACTTGGACCTCTGGTCGCTGTGCCGGGTAAATACAGGGTATGAACATGTCTTTTTATCTCTTCATAACGTCTGTATTCCTATAGATGTTATATAGATAGATTATGGTTTATATTTTGGTTGTTCTTTATTATCTATTGAGGTAATATCAACCACTAAGGGACCAAGAAGCAGCATTTGTGCATATTCTAGCTGCTGAGAAATAGAAATACATGGCTGTTGTTCATTCGGTGTCACAGTAGGTTCAACACACTAGTAGTAGTTTCAACCAACATATCTGCACACAGGAACATAAACACCCACATACATTAACATTTCTACACAGTGACAGCACACAGAGGAAAAATCTCATCACATGTGGCGGTATACAAATCAAATCCATTTGACTCATAATTGTGCTATCACATTAAAGGTGCGATGTATAAAATGTAGCCACCTGCTCCAAACAAATAGGGGTCAGCATTTCACCTCTACTACTGGGTCCATACAATGTTAGCCATCTGTGTGTTTGTGCCACTAACCACAGGCTGTATGGTCTGTGTACGCTTTGATAGTTTTATTGGACTTAATCCGTGGTGGCAGATACAAGAAAATGATCCACACCTTCGTCTTGTCCTTACCGTGTTCTGAGTAGTCGAGTGGTCGACATTCGACAGCTCTAGGAGATGGACGCCCAGTCAGCGGCCGCAGCAACTCAAATTCAGCCAGCACAAAGCCCAGCGCCATGAGTCACAGCGGGCTGGTTGAGCGCTGGGTCCAACCTGTGTAACGGCAGCAACAGAAAGTTCGATGATCGGGCAGGAGTCACCTGGGATCAGACCCAGGTGCTGGGTTTGTGTTGGCTGAATACAAGCTACCTGCTAACTGGAGGTACGTCTCCTGGCCAGATCTTACACATTGCACCTGTAACAGTGTCCGAGAAAAAAAACGAAAAGCAGAACCATATGACTCTGTGTCACAAGACAAAAACCTCAGGAAGCTCAAGTATGCAAACACACAATGGCTTAATTATCATCTCCGCCAGGAGATAATGAGATCGGCCGTGTGTGTGAGTTTGTGCGTGTGTGAGTGAGTGCATGGGTGTGCATATCTAGTGCTGAACCAAACTGCATAATAATTTGAGTGCTCATTTATGGCTGCATGTTCAAGGACGTCGCGTGGTCACTGTGGCTCACACTTTCTCAAAACAACTTTTATTTCCTGTTTGATACTGCCATTGATTGATTGCTGACTCCTCACTCACTACTCGCCACAAGTGATCACACAGCTGAGTGCACTGTTCACACCGAAGTATTCTCAAGCGACAGCCGGGCCGGTCTCAAGGCACCCCGCCAGCAGCTCCATCACATCTGAAAACGTCACAGCAAATTTCCAAACAGACGTTATTTGGATAAACTGACCACATATTTGGAATCTAAACGGTTACTTTCTCGCGTGAAAACATATTAAAACTTAATAAAGTGACATATTAACAGCTTTTATCCTGTCTCACAAGGCTGGCAACCAGGCCGGTTTCAAGGCTCCCTGCCAGTGACAGATTAACAGCTTAAACCGTTTGCTCAGTAGACTTGAAGCCTAAATAAACGCATTAAGTTGCGTTTTCACCCATAAGACAGAGCTGAAACGCACACCTTCTGTTGATTTGTGCATATCAGAATCTCTAATGGATGGGTTCACTGTTGCAAGCGAGGATTTCATTAAAAAGAATTTCCTGCTGAAAATTTTTACAGGAAAATTCTGGATCAACTACCCACACTGGTTTTACCTGCCTCTACAGTACAGTCATTAAATGTAAAAAAACCCCACCCTGCCTTGAATCTGGGCGCACAGCCCACATCTCATGTTTCAGCAAAAACTCTCTATGCTTCCTTATTGGTTATTCCATCATTTACTGTGGCATTCGTTTACGGTAAATGCTAGAACGGATTGTCCAGAGGGACGAATGGTTCAGGTTAGGATAGCCTATTGGTCAGGGGATATAAAGGATAGGAAGCGCCATCCATTCTATCATCAACCTTTCTTTACTTATCATGAGGTAGACTGTTGTTTCACCACTAATCTCACTCTCTGTACGTATTGTTGAGATTAACTTTTTCAATAAATTATGCAACATAAGATAAAGAACAAATCCTGTGTCCTAAAAGCAAGACTAAGCCACGATGACATGATGTCTTTATCATCATCAAATCATTATTATACCCCCGCGACAATGTAGTCGGGGGTATATAGTGCTCCGCGTGTCTGTCCTTCCATCTTTCCGTCCGTCCTTCTGTTCGTTTGTCACATTTTCGTTTCCGGAGCAGAACTCGGAAACTATTTAACTTAGGAACTTCAAATTTGGTATGATGGTTCACAGTGTGGTATAGTTGTGCCTTTTGGGGGTTAGAAGTCCAGGGTGCTCACAATTTTTGATAATAACAAGCTAGATTGTGCTCAATAGACTAATTCCATTAGTTCTAAAAGGGCCAAACCTTTGGCCCTACTTTAGTAGGGATCAAGCAGTGAGCGGGGGTATTTGAGCCATGCTCACTTTTGCCTTGTTGTTGTTTATTTCAATTTAATATGCTAATTTTATCTGTTTGCAGTCAATAACCTCCCACATAGAATAAACAAAGACAACAAGAGAGAGAGTCTTGCATATTTTCATTATACCGCACCACTCCTTCATCTGGCACACCATTTCAAACCACTGTCACGTTGTTCAAGCCTGGCATTTATGTATCTCATCATTTTACGTCATATGGTTCTTTGCAAGACAATGACTTTCCAGTAAGCCACTTTCCTTCTGTACTTTTGGTACTCATGTACTGATACACGCCTAGTAATAATTGACAATTATCTTTGTTTGGGTACGGCTGTAATTAAACTACGCCCATTTCAGTATTCATACAGTACATGTTATTCTTATGGTCTAAGACAGTCCAAAAAATATTAGTAAACATGAACAACTCTCTCCCAAATCAAAAAACTAGAGTGCAAAAGAATTGATACTGTAAATATTTTAGCGGCATATACTATATGTATACACATTTCTTTTAAATGTGCTGTCTCTTTTAAATTACATTATTCTATGAAGAACATTTTAATTATTTCAACTTTTCTTACAATATATCATATAAATTTGTATTTAAGTCTTTAAATGTATCATTGTTAAGAGATGCACTGCATGTAATTCACATTTTAAATGGACTCACTTTATTAACCGTGCTATATAAATAAGCTTGTTTTACTTTGCCTAGTCATGGAAGTTAACTAAATTGACTAAATAACTTTTCATATAATATATGGTGGATAAATCACCTGATTAATTCTAGTAATAACTTTGCTTGATCATTTGATACCTTTTTAAAAATAACTTAAAAGAAGATACAAACAGTTCCTCTTCTTTGCCAGTTTTTACTTTGTCACTGTACTTTTGATGTGCATATTCTAAAATCAACCATATAGGCGAACAATTCTTCACTTTTCAATTGAAACAAAACCGAAACAAAACAACAAGGCCTCGGAACAGAAAGTGTTCACACCTATAACTCAGTCAGCAACTTCCAAAACACTTAAAATGTCCAAAGTTCCCGCATAGTTGATGTATGGTTAGGTTTAGATACTTAAAACTTTATAGTTAAGGTTAGAGAAAAATCGCTGCATTTGACTGAAAATGTTAACTACTGAATAAATACACCCCATGAAAACTGTTGATTTTCTGATAATTTTATCCAGATTAAAGGGACTGTTTGTAACTTCTTACACTCTTATAAATCATTGCGGGTCGGTGTTTCCTATGCGCGCTCACGTGTGACTACGTTGTTCCAACACAAACTACACAGAATCACCAAAACCGAAAAAAATAATATCCAGTGATGCCCGTCTTGCAAAACAGTGTCAACTCTTCCTGCTCCAACTCCCCGACCGTGGTCAGAAGACACACAGGGGAGACCATAGCTTTGGTCTCCAGGGTCGGAGTCGACGCTGTACTCTGCTCTTCTGCCTGCCTGCCTTCACTCACCGCGCTCATTCCCACTTCCTCCACCTCCCACGTGCATGCGCACACACTACACACTGCAGAAGAGTAACGTTATCGTCTCCGACCAGGGCTGCGGTGTCTCCCCAGTTCCTTCTGACCACGGTCAGGAGGCTGAAGAAGGGCACAGTATCAGCATCAATTCGTCTGGTCAGCTAACATTACTGCCAAGCAGGCGAAATATAGAGTGATATTGTGGTTTTAGCTGACTTGTGTCCACAGGTGTCGCAGTTAACAAGCAATTTCTGATTCTTACATAGAGTCCCTTTTAATAGGGTCATTGTATCTGAAAATTTTGATTTTTAAATTAATTTGTCAATGTTGGGAGCACTGTTACGACTGTAACAAAGGAGGGAAATGCACATCAATCTTAGCAGTAACAAATTGATTTATCAAAGTAAGTTACAAATGAAAATTACAATGAGGTTTGTCAGTGTAAAACAAAAGAATGCAACATTGCACACGCACGCACGCACACACACACACACACACACACACACACACACACACACACACACACACACACACACACACATGCACACACACACATACACACACACACACACACACACACCATGTGAGTCAGGGTCCTGGCACCCAAACTACCTCAATATCTATACATATGGATAAATCTATACATCTATATACATATAAACATATAGCTATACATCTTTATCCTGTATATCTACAGCTGTACCTATGTCTATATAAATAGATATAGTATATATAGTATATACTGCATACAATAAAGAAAACCCCCTAACCTCTCCCGTGCTCTCTGAGACAAGGGGACCTGCCAGTAGCCCTTCATTAGATCAAACTTTCTGACCCCACTCGGTCAATACAGTCTTCCCTATGTGGAAGTGGAAATGAGTCGGATTTTGTGACATTGTTGACCTTACAGAAGTCTGAACAAAACCTGGGAGTGTTATCGGATTGGGCGCAAGCAAGCAAGCTGACGCCCAGCAAGAAGAGGATGACTCTGCAATACCATTACCAAGCATATACATCCAAATACTTAATTTTCTCTGGATGAACATGATAAAACCTCTGCTTAATGGGTTGTTTACAATCTCCAACATCTACATCGTGCTACAATAAATGTGTGCGAATAGGCGTATCACCAAACCAACATGGATGTCGCTTAATCAAGTCTACTAGCTGGCTGCGCTTGAAACCCTCCAAATGGCTCGACAAGCCCTCCAGATCCTGCAGAGATTCCAAATTTTTAAGATGACCATAAAGTACTGCCTCATCTGGGCCTGACACAAGGAGGAGCCTGAGGAGATTATGTGTTCGGCCGTGTGTAAGTGTGTATGTGCATCTGTCTGTCCACAGCTAATCTCGCATACTACTGGGCTCACAGGTGTAATATCTTTTGTGCTCATTTATGACTCTATGCTCAAGTTTGCGGTGATTCACACTTTTTGAAAAACATTATTTTTTTATTTTTTTTTATTCATTTATACTATCATTGACTGCTGATTTCTCACTGCTTTTAACTGGCCGGTAGAGGCTGTAAGTCATCGACTGCTTCAGTGTGGAATCTTGTTTCCGCTAGGGATTAGGAATTGTTCCTCTCTTGATTTAGTCCCATTTCTATGGCAGTAGAAGTTAGTTCATGCTTTTTTACAATGGTGACCAATGACACTTAAAGCCCCCCTCCAGCCAGTTTTACTTCCTGTTTTTTGGTTAACGTTCTTTCTCAAACAGAGAATGGGATAGTGGTTAATAGTCAGATGTAATACATTACCATGGCAACCAGATTAAATCGTCTTTCAACCCATTTAGATGAATTTACTGTTTCTCAGACCACAAATGAGACAAGATTTAGCACAACACACCAACCTTCTCTCACTTGCCCTCTTCTTCACCGTCTCCTCCTGGCAAGGCGGCAGTTTTGGGACGTTTTGGAGGTGCACCGTCCACCAGCACCGGCCGCTCTTGCCCCAGCTCCCAGCACCGAAACCTCACCGGGCTGCACCGTGATTAGTTTATTCTCTAACGGGACTTTTCTCTTGTTTTCTTTTGGGCTGAAAGTTGTGCGCTCCCCGTCGTTCGGACCTGAAACAAATTTGGCAAACATTTTGGCTAATCAACTTAGTCAGGAAATGACTCAAATAAATATGAAATATAGAAATGCCAAAATACACTGGAGGGGGGCTTCAAATAGCTTCCTTACTCAAAGTACTAAAGCTTTTGGTAAAATATGACATCACATTGTGATAATCTGCGTTGTTCTTGATGCAAAATGGAATGTTTGGTTCGCTTGTTATAAGGAAGCAATAAGATTGTTTCCATCCGATACTCCTGTAACTGGTTGAACAACAGATTTATTGGGACTGTGCCAGCTTTTTACAGTATAAAGCCTTGTTGCAGTGCTGCAGTCTCCAATGGGCAACTCAACAACCAAAGAAGCATATAAACAGGTAATTTTTTTCCAACTGAATTACAGTAAGAACTTAATTGAGAATTTTAACTATATTGGAGTTAAACAAACAATTTCCACACTGCACTGACAAAATGCATTTACTTTAAGAAAGCAATGTTTCATTTTCACAGACATCTTCATTTGACACTGTCAATATTCTATTTTTATTAGCATTATTTCCTCAGACACATAGGTGATGTTTTCCGTCTTGTTTAGCAATTAGCAGGATGTAAATCATATGTTATATGATAACATACTTGACAAATCATAGAAAAATAGGCTGATCCAAACAAGTGATTTCCTTTAGGTGCAGCTCCAGATTTTTTTTGCTCTTTTAAAATTTGTGTAATACAATACATGAATACAAAAACGTTGCAGATGTATAATGTGTATAATGGACATTTGTATATCTAGATCAATACAAATTTAAATCTCTAAACATCTCTTTTTGCTATTAAAACCATAAAAACAGATTTACAGGACTATGCATCCTTGGTGGGGTATGGAGTCTCTGCAGTCTTTTTTTTTTTTTTATTCCTTTGAAATTTAATTAATTCTATTTGGTCGGCAGGTTTGAATATTTGGCTTTGGAGAATGGCGAGTCAAATAATGTTGCCTGTGCTGCTTTTGGGGATGATAAGTAAGTATCTAATTAAATCAAATTAAGTTGAAGTACAGTACAGAAAATCTTTAAGTAATTTGCTTTGTTTTACTATACTAAACACATAACATAATACAAGTTACATAATACCAGGCTGAAAATTGAATTAAATTGAATTAAATATTCAATTAAATTAACTTATACTTCCGTATCTAAATGTATGTAAATTCACTAACTGACATTTGTTTATTGATGTTAGCAGACTCTGATTTTTATCCAATTATATTTTTTATAATATTTTATATTTATGTGTTTGTTTTCATAGGTATGGTATCTCCTCAGACTGCAAGTAAGTTGAAGTTTAAATAATCTTTTAGTCATTTGTTCATACTTTTAACAGATCAGTCATACAATCAGTAGCTCAAAGCAGTTTTAACTTCAAGGTTATATGTATTTCCCCTGGATTACAGCTAATACCACTGCTGTATGATTGTTTGTTAGCAGGAATAAGTAGCTTTGAACAGAACGTGTTAGCTGCAGCTTATGTCAAGCTAAATTTCAAGTTATTTTTCCCTTTTAAGGTTTTGAAGTGTATAGAGACTATAAAATCATAGCTCACAGTATAAAGTATAATACATGAATTTATTACTATACTTTTATAATAGTACACAATTTACATCCCATGCAAGTGTTAGTGTTACAGTGCGTTCATATAGCACAGCAAAAGCAAAGGGTGTGGACTGAAGGTTGGGGAGGTACCACACTTTGACACCAGAGGCAATGGTTTGCTTTGCTTTGTTATACCTATCAAGTTACATGATACCAGGCTGAAGATTGAATTAAATTAAATTATATTAACTTTTACTTCTGTAGATGCATTTATGTAAATTTAATGACATTTGTTAATTGATGTTAGCAGACTCTGATTTTCATCCAATTATATTTATGTGTTTGTTTTCATAGTTCCGACGACTACTCAAACTACAAGTAAGTTGAAATTTAAATAATCTTTTAGTCATTTGTTCATACTCTTAACAGATCAGTCATACAATCAGTAGCTCAAAGCAGTTTTTACTTCAAGATCATACCTAATTTCCTCTAGATTACAGCTGATACCACTGCTGTATGATTGTTTGATTGTTAGCAGGAATAAGTAGCTTTGAACAGAACGTGTTAGCTGCAGCTCATGTCAAGCTAAATTTCAAGTTATTTGTCCTTTTTAAGGTTTTGAAATACATAGTGACTATAAAATGACAGTATAAAGTATTATACATGAATTTATTACTATACTGTTATAGTAGTACACAATTTACATCCCATGCGAGTGTTTAGTGTTACAGTGCGTTCATATAGCACAGCAAAAGCAAAGGGTGTGAACTGGAGGTTGGGGAGGTACCGCACTTTGATACCAGAGGCAATGGTTTGCTTTGCTTTGTTATACTTAATAAGTTACATAATACCAGGCTGAAAATTGAATTAAATTCAATTTATATTAATTTCTACTTCTGTAGATGCATTTATGTAAATTCACTGACTGACATTTGTTAATTGATGTTAGCAGACTCTGATTTTTATCCAATTATATTTATTTGTTTGTTTTCATAGCTACCACGACTCCTCAGACTACAAGTGAGTTGGAATTTAAATAATCTTTTAGTCATTTGTTCATATCTCAACAGGTCAGTCTTACAATCAGTAGCTCAAAGCAGTTTTATACTTCAAGATTATACGTATTTCCCCTGGATTACAGCTAATACCACTGCTGTATGATTGTTTGTTTGTTAGCAGGAATAAGTAGCTTTGAACAGAACGTGTTAGCTGCAGCTCATGTCAAGCTAAATTTCAAGTTATTTGTCCCTTTTAAGGTTTTGAAATATATAGTGACTATAAAATGACAGCACACAGTATAAAGTACTATACATGAATTTATTACTGTACTGTTATAATAGTACACAATTTACATCCAATGAGAGTGTTTAGTGTTACAGTGCGTTCATATAGTACAGCAAAAGCAAAGGCTGTGAACTGAAGGTTGGGGAGATACCGCACTTTGACACCAGAGGCAATGGTTTGCTTTGCTTTGTTATACTTAACAAGTTACATTATACAAGGCTGATAATTTAATGAAATTCAGTTATATTAACTTTTACTTCTGTAGATGAATTTATGTAAATGTACTAACTGACATATGTTAATTGATGTTAGCAGACTCTGATTTTTATCCAATTATATTTATTTGTTTGTTTTCATAGGTTTGGCGGGTCCTTCGATTCCAAGTAAGTTGAAATTTGAATAATCTTTTAGTCATTTGTTCATACTTTTAACAGATCAGTCATACAATCAGTAGCTCAAAACAGTTTTTACTTCAAGATTATACATATTTTCCCTGGATTACAGCTAATACCACTGCTGTATGATTGTTTGTTTGTTAGCAGGAATAAGTAGCTTTGAACAGAAAATGTTAGCTGAAGCTCATGTCAAGCTAAATTTCAAGTTATTTGTCCCTTTTAAGGTTTTGAAATATATAGTGACTATAAAATGACAGCACAGAGTATAAAATATTTTACGTGAATTTCTTACTATACTGTTATAATAGTACACAATTTACATCCCATGCAAGTGTTTAGTGTTACAGTGCATTTATATAGCACAGTAAAAGCAAAGGGTGTGGACTGAAGGTTGGGGAGGTACCACACTTTGACACCAGAGGCAATGGTTTGCTTTGCTTTGTTATACTTAACAAGTTACATAATACCAGGCTGAAAATTGAATTAAATTAAATTATATTAACTTTTACTTCTGTAGATGAATTTATGTAAATGTATTAACTGACATATGTTAATTGATGTTAGCAGACTCTGATTTTCATCCAATTATATTTATGTGTTTGTTTTCATAGCTACGACGACTACCGTGATTACCACGATAAGTAAGTTGAAATTGAAATAATCTTTTAGTCATTTGTTCATACTCTTAACAGATCAGTCATACAATCACTAGCTCAAAGCAGTTTTTACTTCAAGATTATACCTATTTCCCCTGGATTACAGTTTATACCACTTCTGTATGATTGATTGTTAGCAGGAATAAGTAGCTTTGAACAGAAGGTGTTAGCTTCAGCTTATGTCAAGTGAAATTTCAAGTTATTTGTCCCTTTTAAGGTTTTGAAATATATAGTGACTATAAAATGACAGCACACAGTATAAAGTATTGTACATGAATTTATTACTATACTGTTATAATAGTACACAATTTACATCCCATGTGAGTGTTTAGTGTTACAGTGCGTTCATATAGCACAGTAAAAGCAAAGGGTGTGGACTGGAGGTTGGGGAGGTACCGCACTTTGATACCAGAGGCAATGGTTTGCTTTGCTTTGTTATACTTAACAAGTTACATAATACCAGGCTGAAAAATAGTTAAAATTAAAAAAACAAAAAAAACACAGTTTAACCTTTGCCAATATGGCATTTGCCAATAACACCAATATGAGCATTTTATATTTTTTTTAAAATGTGGTGTCTTTTGTTCTTTCTAGTACCCCTCTACCCCATTGAGGGAACCAGAAGCTCTGCCTCAGATGATGGAAGTTCTCCTCGAATTCCCCTGCAACGACCTTTTGTGTATTTCGGACGGACGCATAATCAGATTTATGTATGTAACAATATTATTAGCATTTACTAAATCCATAAATTATTATTAATTAATAAATAAGAGAAGCACATTCTGAAATATTTTATGAAATTAATAATACTTTATTTAACTTCTACCTAAACAGTAACACTTTATAATAACTATCATTTATAAATGGTAAATTGATAGTTAATTAAAATTTAGTTAATAGTTACTTTACTGTTAACGAACCATGAAATGATAATTAATAATGTTTACTAATTATTAGAAATGCTATAATTAACATTAGTTTAAAAGTTTTTTTTATAAACTTTTATATAATATATTAAGTATTTGTTAATGATTACGAAATGATTTGTGAACATTTCAGAAATTGTTTATAAACATCTACAAACATTACATAGATAGATAAATCAGATATTTGTAACACTTTTTTAATGGTTTATAATTGATTTGTAAACCATCTATAAACATGATTTGGATGGCTTTTATAAAGTTGCAACTAATTCTAATATCTTGTTAAATGGTTACTAAATGCTTTGTAAAGCATCTAAAACCATTATCTAAATAGATAGTATTAAAAGTATTAACTATCTATGTAATGTTTATGGATGTTTTACAAACGATTTCTTAAAAGTTTAGAAATAATTTGGTAATCATTAACAAATACTTAATATAGTATATCAAATGTTATAATGTATACAACTATAAACTGTTAATAAATACTTTAATAATGCAATCCAAATATAATTGTTATCGTCTCCTATCAGCTATGATACAATATATAATTTATAAATGAATTATTTCATATTACACAAACTAATGATAAAATAACATAAATTATAGCATAACTAATAATTGGTAAACATTATTAATTATCATTTCATTGTTTGTTAACAGTAAAATAACTATTACAAAGTTTAATTAACGATCAATTTACCATTTATAAGTGATTTCTAAGTTTATTATAACGTGTTACCATACGTACTAATTCTTTGTCAGTAAGAAGTGGTTTACTTTTTGGTTTCCAGGTGAACCACAATGGACACCTGACCTTTAACAGTCCTTGGAGAAGTTTCACAGCTCAAAGGATTCCAGTGCGTGGATCCAGAGACCTCATTGCTCCATTCTGGACAGATTTAGACAACAGAGAAAATGGTCAGATCATCTTCAACCAATACACCAATGGTAGTATCCTCGGACGAGCTACAGAAGACATTAATCGTTACTTCCCAGCTTTGAACTTCAGGGCCAACTGGGTCTTTGTTGCAACATGGTATCAGGTGGCTTACTATCCAAGAACTGGAACAGTAAGTCATCTTCTTCTAAATGAGGAAACACATATGATGTGTATTTTACCTATTACTTCCTATATTTACTATAATAACCACATGTACATTTTTTTTCAGCAAACAACGGCCCAAGCAGTCTTGATCTCTGGTGGCCAGTACTCGTTTGTGCTGATGAATTATGGGATAATAGCCTTTACAACTCGCAATGTACAGGTTAGAGCCATTAAAATTATATGCAATATACATTGTAAAAAGTTGCCATGCCTTATTTAAATCTGAATGCAATAATGGAAATGCACAAATACAAAAAACTTTAACTACTTTTATCTATGTGACATGTATTTCCAGGTTGGATATGACACACAAAACTCCCCTCACCATTTCTCCATCCCTGGATCATTCTCTAACACTGCATCAGGCAGTAATTCAACTTTCCGCCTGAGCAGCAATGTCAATGTAACCGGTCGCTGGGCTTTCCGGTTAGACGAAGGATTAAGAGGCTGCACTTTCAATGGTAAGACCAGAACCAGAGGGTGGTCACCAAAGGTACTTCTTTACAGTAATGTACATATATGATCACCACTCCATGAAGATATTGGAAATTCTGACGATAAATCTCTGCTTGTTGAAGCATGTTTTATATGCTGCACACAGCTGAGTATATTGTGCACTGAACTGCTATTACATTAGAATATGGTGACATACAAATGAACTGTGTTGCAAGTCAAGTTTTAAAAAAAAATTCTTTAATTTCATTATTTTGTGATTTGCTTTGGTATGCCGAAGTATTTCTTAAAAGTAAAATGGTAATGTATTCTACAAGGTCAAGACGCTGACCATGATAATGTCCCCAGTTTAAGATGGCTAGGGATCATTCTTGCATGTCATCCTCCTTTCTATCCTCTCATTTCCTGTTACCACTCTACTGTTTGCTATAAAAACAAAGGCAAAAATGCTCCCAAAATCTTTGAAAATCAAATGTTTTAAATGCTAATAGTGTTTGCATGTTGAAGTCAATGCCTTTCAAGGAAACTTTCTTTTTATTTTCTTCAAAGATCAACCCGTGCAGCTGGGTGACTCATTCTGGAGTGACAGTACCTGTGCACAGAAGTGCACTTGCACCTCAACAGGCCTGCAGTGTGTCAGCCAACCCTGCTCCTTTTCCCAAATCTGCCGACCTACTGCCTTTCAGTTCTCCTGCCAGACGGTGCGGAGAGGCATCTGCTCATTAAGTGGTGATCCACATTACTATACCTTCGATAAGAAAGCGTTTGACTTCATGGGCACCTGCACTTATGTTATTTCTGAGCAATGTGGTCGTGGGCTGCCCTACTACAGAGTAGAGGGCAAGAACGAGCATCGGGGCAACACTCGAGCCTCTTGGACACGACTGGTCAAAGTGTACGTCTATAATGAAACCATCGAGCTTGTCAAGGGACATCCTGCTGCAGCCAAGGTTAGAACTAAGTCTCCACTTACTGTAATATTTTTTATTTTGTACATATTTTTACAACTGTGTCTTTGCTTGCTGGTGTGCTTTCAGGTCAATGGCATCTTTGCAGCCACTCCATTCTATCTCAACAACGGCGCAATCCATGTTTATAACTCAGGATTTTCTGTGGTCATCAGTACTGCCTTTGGCTTGGAGGTGTCTTATGACGCAAATCATTATGTTAGGATCGGTGTGCCCTACACTTACCAGAATGCAACATGCGGCCTGTGTGGAAACTTCAACAATCGCCCTGAGGATGACTTTCAAACCCGCCAAGGCGAGCTTGTGAGCTCTGAAGTGGTGTTTGGCAACAGTTGGCAAGCATTAGGGGACAATGAGACTGATTGTGGGCCCCGATGTGCAGGGCAAAGCTGTGCTGCCTGCACTGTGGCTCAGAGAGCTTTGTACAGCAATACTACCCATTGTGGTATTCTCCAGAGCAGCTTTGGACCTTTTGCTGGTTGCCATCAACAAATTCCCCCACAGACCTTTGTGCAAGGCTGTGTGTTTGATCTGTGTGTTGTAGGAGGGTACCAACCCATTCTGTGCCAAGCCCTAAATGTGTATGCAAGTCTGTGTCAACAGAATGGTATACAGCTGCCAAACTGGAGGAGACGAGGCTTCTGTGGTATGTCTGTCCGTCAATCAACAAGATTTCAAAGAATACTTTGGGTAAAATGTCCATGATGTCAATATCAATGTTGTTTTCTTGTGTTTAGAAATCATCTGCCCAGCCAACAGTGACTTTGTGTCCCAAGGCACAGGATGTCCAGCCACCTGTGTCAATCCTAATTCTACCAACAACTGCCCTCTTCCTTCCCGGGAGAGCTGCATCTGCAATTCAAGCCACATCCTCAGTGCTGGAGTCTGCGTACCTCATGCTGAGTGTGGCTGCAGCTTTGAGGGTCGCTACTATCGATCTGGAGAAACTGTAATACTAGACGAGGACTGTAGGAGACGCTGTATCTGCAGTAGTGGTTCCATGACTTGCCGCTCCCATGTCTGTGGACCATTAGAGTCTTGCAGGGTGGAGGAGGGAGTAAGAGGATGCAGACCTAACAGTTATGCAACATGCTGGATAAAAGGTCAAGGGTCATATCATACGTTTGATGGACTGACTTACCATTATCCTGGGGCGTGTCGATTGACCCTTGCCAAAGTAATTGGATTGTCTAGTTACCCAGATTTTGTGGTGACAGCAGAAAAAGTGCCCAGAGGCCAACAAGGCTTTGCTCGGTTCCTGAAGTTTGAGGCGGAGGGAACACAAATCTCCATTGAAATGACAGACAGCAGCGAAGTTCAGGTATGTCACAAAAATATTTCAAGAGCTTATGAAGAGAAATGAGTGGTGACACCAGAGAGAAGTTTTAAAAATAGGATTATTTCTGTCTTACATGTTGCAATCTTGTTTAGATCAACACATAAAAGGAAACATCAAAAATTGATTGATATAAACTGAAAACCTTGTTACCCATAAAATCTGACACTGGTTGTTTAAATGGTCCTTTAGGTTGATGGTCAGCAGATCAGACTACCATTCAGCTCAGCATCCAATCAATTCCAAATCTACCACAGCAGCATTCACAGTATCATCCTTCGCACCTCCTTTGGTGTAACTGTGCAGACAGTCTGGCCTCACTTTGTGCGTGTCACTGCACCTGGTATCTACAACGGTTCATTGGGTGGACTCTGTGGTAATTACAATGGTCACCCACATGACGACTTCCGCAGACCCGGCGGCGTCCTGGTCAACAACTCTCAGGACTTTGGGGACAGTTGGCGAGATGGCCCCCTCACGGCACACTGCGTGGAAAGTGTAAATCATAACTCACTGACAACAAATTACAATTCTAGTGAGTACTGTGGCATTCTTGCCTCACCGCATGGGCCGTTTGCCCAGTGTTTGGCCATGGTGAACCCACAGCAGCATGTGGATGCATGTGTGGAGATCCTTAGAGCCTCTAGAGATCCAGCATCAGCGCTATGTGAGGTCCTACGAGATTATGCATTAATGTGTCAACAGAAGGGTGTTGCCCTTGGACACTGGAGGAATGCAACTAACTGTGGTAAGCACTTTTCCCAGTTTGGTGTAGGTAGTTTTGATATAATATCAATGATTTTGCTTAATTAATTGCTTTGTTTTTCTTTAGAACAAAACTGCCCTCAAAACAGCCATCATGAAGTCTGTGGAAGTACTTGTCCTTCCACCTGCCCCAGCTCCGCTTTCCCTTTCACCTGTGACACTGTGTGTCAGGATGGGTGCCAGTGTGATGATGGTTTTATCCTCAACGGCAATCAGTGCGTACCACCTACAGGCTGTGGATGCAATCACCAGGGACGCTATCGGCGAGGGGGCGAACAGTTTTGGCACGGTGATGAGTGTCAGAGCTTGTGTACCTGTAATGGCGCTACCGGGGCAGTCCACTGTATCCCCAACTCCTGTGGTCCCCAAGAGTCCTGCCGTGTGGTGGAGGGTGAGTTTGGCTGCCATCCCAACCCTCATGGCACCTGCACTGCCTCCGGTGACCCTCACTACACCACCTTTGATAGCAAGCGCTATGACTTCCAGGGAACCTGCCGCTATGTTATGGCGACTCCGTGTAATGCCACTGATGGACTCAACCAATTTTCAGTGGAGGCTAAGAATGAGCCATGGAGAGGGCTGCAAGTTTCAATCCTATCTGATGTTTTTGTAAATGTGTGTGGTTATCGAGTGCATATGTCAAGACGGAGCCACGGTGTGGTACAGGTGAGTTGCACAGATTCAGAACTATCTAAGAAAATCTTTTTCAACTCATTCCTCTAATATCTACATCTATTTTTAATCTACACTGGATTTTACAGCTGTCATTTTTAAAAACACCAGAACGCAAATACAAATCTATGATTATTCATCCAATTTTGTTTTTCCAATGTTAAAGGTGAATGGAGTAACTAAAAACTTACCTATTCTCTTGAATGGAACTCGTGTCTCTATCTATGCAAGTGGATTTCGCACATATGTCGATGCTGATTTTGGCCTGAGTGTCATGTACGATGGATCGTATTATATGTCAATCTCTGTACCTTCAAATTACAGGTAACCTCCATTTATAAGCTATGTTAAAATGCTTTAGTTTACATTCTGAAAAGTTATTTTTTTGCGAATATTTGACACATTTACCTTCAATTTATCAACATATTGTCTTCAATCCAGTGGGACGACATGTGGACTTTGTGGAAACTTCAATGGAAATCCAAATGACGAGTTCCACACTCCATCTGGAACGTTGGTCACCACTCCACAAGAGTTTGGGACAGCTTGGAAAGTGGCAGACAACTACACCTGCAGTGATGGGTGTGGCTCCTCCTGCCCACAATGCACCAATGAGGGACCTGCTAGAGCCCAATGTGAGGTGATTCTATCAGCCAGCGGCCCCTTCAGCTTCTGCCATGAGCAGGTGGACCCAGCGCCATATTTCAATAGCTGTGTGTTTGATGTTTGTCTTGGGGGAAATGAGCTCCTATGCACGGCCATTCAGGCATACGCCAGTGCCTGTCAGTCCGCTAATGTTCAAATCTACCCTTGGAGACTGAACACCAACTGCAGTAAGTCGACCAGTTAATGTGTCGTTTGTCTACTTTACAAACAGACTAGGAAACAATCAAAGAAGTGTTTTCCAAGAAAATGTTTCAACCTACTGCATCTGCATACAGGCTTAGTTAATTGACAGATTCAACCATTTTTAACCATCTGACATCCATCATTTCTTTCCTCACTTATAAAGGTATTGACTGTCCAGCCAACAGTCATTATGAGCTGTGTGGTACCGACTGTGCCCACACCTGTGCCAGCAGCGTTGATGCCACCTGTGAGCAAGTTTGCTCGGAGGGATGTTTCTGTGATGAAGGTTTACTCAGGGGTGGGACGAGTTGTGTCCCTGAGGGAAACTGTGGCTGTCAATATGAAGGCTTCTACTACGATGTAAGTCATATAGTTGTAAATGAATAGAACACCAGATTTGTATAACTATGCCTCAATAATAAATCTGATTGTCTCAATGATTTCAGTTTTTGCACATATAACCATTTCCCTTTGATCAAGGGTCTACCCACCTCTGTCAACCATCAACATTAGTGTGCTTTACAATGAAACTATCCTCATTTGCCTACAATTATCAAGTAACAAGTTATTTTGCAATACTGTAGAGAGAAGACCAAAACAACACTACAATAGTGGCTCTGTTTATCATCAGATTACTCAAACCTGGAAGAACGATTTGCTACTTTATTGTGCGACATGTATTGTGTGTAAAAACTGGTATTTTGTACCTTGACCCACCAACTGTGGTAGCAGCTGCCGCACTTATAAGTGTCAGAATACTGGCTGACTGTAGCCTCAGATTGTGCTTTTCACAACTTAAATACACAAAATTAACCCTATTTACATCTACTCTCCCCATGACACCTCCATTTTGTCCTGCTTTTCTCTTGTTAACACAATTTGTCCATTGTTTTTTTTTCTATTTTATTACCTAATATTGTTATATACAGTCAATGTGTGTTACTGTACAATATGGCATGTGTTTATGAACGTGTTGCATATGTTAACAAAGTAAATGAAATGGACAATAGCATTTAAGACAAAAATCTGACAAGGAAAGGGGAAACACACATCTCTGGTTCTTACCTTGTGCTCCAGTCTATTGCTAAAAGGAGATTTTTGACTATTGAATTTCAAGAAACATTTTAGCAAAGCTGCAAGCAACAAGATTGAGTGACAACTTGGTAGAAAACAATGACAATCGGGTTCCAAGCAGTGTAGCTATATCGTTTTACGGTAAAAAAATAAATAAATAGCAAATCACATGACTACAATTTAGTGTGTGATAGGCTACAGACAGAACAATGATAATTTCATTATCCCAGTCCACTCAGCAGCCGTTTTGTGTTATTAATGTAGCACATGCTAAATTTTTAATAATTTTGTATGCATGTCTTTGTCTCACCTGTTGCAGCCTCTCGATGACTTCTGGACTGATGCATGCTCCAAGTACTGTGTATGCCATGGTCCCCATGACCTGCGATGTCAAGTTGCATTTTGCACCGAGACACAAGAGTGCACCATCAGAAACGGCCAGCTGGGCTGTTTTGATCCAATGTCTACTAGCACTACGTTGGGGGATCCACATTACATCACCTTTGATGGGACAGTGGCTCATTTCCAGGGCACATGCTCTTACATCATTACTGAGAGTGTGAGCCACAGCCCTAATGAAACACAGTTTCAGGTAGTAGCCACCAATAATCACCGTGGCAACAACCGCGTGTCGTTTGTGTCAGCAGTGGATATATACCTCTCAAATCAAAGAGAGTGTGTGCATATCAGGATTGGACCCAACAAAATAGTAAAGGTAAACCATTTATTACTTGAAGATGAAAAACTTTCTAAATCGGTTTGGTGTAAACATACGTAACGACAAGTGCCTCCTCACCCTTCTTTATCTTTCTATTATCTTTCATCCTACCAGGTGAATGGAAGTGCCGTGTCTCTTCCCACCACTGTAGGAACCTTAGCTCGGATGGTCAGAGAGGGAGGCTACATAGTGGTCGATGCCATTGATTTGGTAGTCCACTTTGATGGCCGTAGTACTTTACTGGTCAGAGTACACTATCGCCGTCAAAATAGAGTCATCGGGATGTATGGAAACTTCAACGGTGATCCTGCAGATGACAAAGTCTTGCCCAATGGCACATTGGCACAAAATGACAATCAATTTGGAAACAGCTGGAAGTCACCCACAAGCCAACCAGGGTGAGCTGAACTTGTAGGGTATTCCACGCACAAAGTGGCGTCAAAATATCATCAAAATATCATCAGTTAACAATCTTTCACTACATAAAGAAACAACAACACACTTATTACAGAAACATATGTTGTGGCAAAATAAACAAAGTCAGCCCAAGTATTAAACGTATAATGTCTTTTCTAGATGTGGATCCACCGATGAAGTGATTGGTAATGGACTGGACAACTGTCGATTTAGGGCAGAATACTCTCAGCTCTGTAGCGTCATCACCAATAGTAGCGGCCCATTCAGTGCCTGTCACCCGCACTTTGATCCTCAGCCATTCTTCAGTTCCTGTGTCTACGATCTCTGCCTCTACACTAAAGCCAATGGCATACTGTGTTCTGATGTCGCAGCCTATGAGAAAACCTGCTCTGTTTTGGGGTTAAACATCTCTGATTGGCGCTCTGCTTTGTATTGTCGTAAGTTTGCATTAGACCATAGGTATCTTCTCTCTTACCTGTTTTGTTTCTCTTTCATCACTCCTTGTCTCATCATTTCCCCACTATTTCCATAGCTGAGTCAGACCCCTGTGACCAGCTGGACTGCACAGAGCATGAGTGGTGTGGTGAGAAGGACGGTGTGTACGGCTGCTTCTGTGATGAGCACCACCATCGGCCCAACAATATGAGCTACGGTGAGGGCAGCTCCTCTTAAAGCACTGCTTTGTTTTTAGATCACAGAAGTGACGTGTAAGATGAGTAGTAGACATTGCTACATAGTACAATGGCATTGTTCGTGAAACAACACGAGTGCACGGAACAATACGATCCACTCAGGTTTCGGTTTATCATAGTTCTTCCGCTGAAATCAGGTAGGATTTAGCTATGACTCCCAAAGTGCATTTAGGCAAAAAATATCAAATCCCAACCTTAAAATTCTGTTCATGCACCGCTGATGGCCAGTGGAAGCTAAAGACTACGGTGTTGAAAAAAGTGATTCTGCAATCTGCAGCTTCCGGGCCAATTTTGAATGCTTTCAGGCGCCCCTGACTGGCAACAACAATCGCTGTCAAGGCTCATGGGTATTGTAGTAATGTGAACCATCCACGATTCAAAAATGACGGACAAAACATGATTTCTCAGAAAAAAATGTTTAAATTATTTAAACTGGTGATTCAATATAAACCTATAGGATTGTGGGTTTATTACTATGAGCAACACCTTTAAAATGACATATACAGTAGTCATTTGATCCATTAGTAATCTAAAAATATTGATGAATGCAACTTTAATCATGAGACCATGTCTTTTATTTCTATCTCTCTCTCATAGACTCGTCCATCAGTTGTAACAGTAGTTCAGGCACCATGTCTGTGTCGCGCTGCCAGCTGTTTGAAGCTGGCTTCCACCCCGGCGCCCTCCACCTCCAAGATCACTCCTGCAACGGGACTGTCGAGGACGGACGACTGGTGTTCCACTTTAACAATGAGGACAAGCTGTGTGGGACAACTCTCAGGGTACAGCTCATAGACTATAATGGAATCAACACAGACTGAAGAAGATTTTAGATGTAAATGCTCTCCTTAAGACGTATTACAACAAATAACTTATACCATTTTGTCATTTCAATTTTAAGAGCAATGGAACCCATTTCACCTATGAGAACCTGATCCAGGGCGACGTGGACACTCATGGAGGTCTAATCAGCCGCCAGAAAAACATTCATCTGCGTTTCTGCTGTGAATACCCTCTTTGGCAGGCCCTGTCTATGGATGTGGGCATCAACCCTGTAGAGAGGTGACAATACTATCTAATCTGCATGTTTTATTGACTTAAGTCTGTCTGTCCTTTTTTATAGTGAACATCTGTCTAAAGCAGTGGTGGAATGTAACTAAGTACATTTACGCAAATACTATGTTTAAAGCGGCAGTGGGTAGAAATGGAGCAAGTATGATTAAAAAAAAAAGTTGTTTTTATAAAACAATCACGTTATCCTGACAGTAGTGCATGAGACTGATGAAAAAAAATCATGTGCATCTGTGTCCTCCGTTGCTCCTATGGCATTGGCCAAATATCATAGAGGAAAACAACCAATCAGAGCCGAGCTGGAGTCTGCCGTCTCTCAGCAGCTGTCAATCACTCGCAAACTCTGATCAAACGGTCAAACTAGGCAGCGCTGATCAAATATGAATCAATATTCTGTAACTGAAATGCCTATTTCTCGCCTCAAATGTTTTCAGAAACATCTTGTAGTGTACTGTTTAGCTGTTGAGAAAATACCAAGCATCGCCCACCAGCCAGAGAATAGCCAATAGGAATGCTCTCGCTCTGAAATGACCTGTGATTTGCCAAAATTGTACTTTAAGTACATTTTTCTGATTATACTGACATACTTTTACTTAAGTAACATGTATAATACAGGACTTTTACTTGTAACAGAGTAATTTTACAGTGCTGTATTAGCACTTTTACTTGAGTAAAGGATTTGAATACTCTCTCCACCCCTGGTCCATAGTGATACGTCATGGCGTATGTAATGATAATAGGGTTTCAATATTTACGCATTCAATTACGGTATATTTAACAGTGCTACATCTGCACCTCTGACCTTTTTTGAGTACTTATCTTCTGTGGCAGTGGTGCTCTACGATGATGGTAATTACAAAGATTTGAAATAGGTGCCCTTGGTTGTCAGAAATTTTGTGTAACTGCCCACTACCCGCAATTTGCACCATCACTAATTAACTTACCATTTAAACCAACAATACAAAGAAAACTTAAAAGAAATCCAGCAAGACTTTGTTGCCAAATACCTGCCAGTGACTTGTTCCTTCTCAAGTGTAGTCACATTATGTGTTGTTGTTGTTTTCGTAGCATTGTGAGGAAGAAACTTCCATCAGGCCGAGGACGGTATCATGTGAGGATGATCCCCTACCAGGACTCTGGCTTCCGCTACCCGATGACCACTAACAGAAACTTAGACATGGAAATCGACCAAAGGTTGTATGTGGAGTTACGTACAGAAGGAGTCGACGGAAGGCAGATATCTACCGTTGTGGAATCTTGTTGGGCCACGCCAATCAACGTCGCCAGCTACCCCGTCCGCTGGGATCTCATAAAAGAAATGTAAAGGAGCTATTGCAACTTTATCTTATCTTAGCACGCTGATCACTGGTTCTTAATTGCCAAAGTCTGAAAACTTTATAGTCCGTCTGGTCACATTGTCTCTACTACCTTCTTCCAGGTGTCCTAATCCAGCAGATACTACAGTAGAGGTAGTTCAGAATGGCGTCTCCACTGTGTCCCGATTCTCCTTCAGGATGTTCACCTTTACCAACTTTACATCCATCTACCTTCACTGCCACGTCAGTCTGTGTCTTAAGGCACACAACAACTGCACACCTGTAAGTACTACCGTGTTTGTGTGTTTTTTAGTGAGTTTAGATAGATTATCAACAGGTGCATCAACAGAAGCCTCTAATGTTGTTGTTGTCCTGCAGCACTGCTTCCCAGGTCACCACCACCGAAGTAGGAGGGACATATCCCTCCATGGATTTGAACAGATCTCACTAGGACCACTATTCCTGCCACAAGATAAATTAGGTAAAGATCTCTTATCTTCTCATACCTTTTGTACTTTTGATGACAGCAAGCTTGATGAATATACATTTTATGTAAATTTTGGTTCTTCTCTTGCAGTCAGAGTGGTGAGATCGATGAGTGCTGCAGGCCAGATGACCCCACTGCTGACCCCACTGGTGACCCTGCTAGTCGGTTTGCTGACAGCAATAACTCTGGTCTACATCTAAGACAATCCATATTCTAAAATCACTCAAGCTTTTGGATTGAATTTCTGTTTGGGAGGCCTCATCATTGTTGTGTTGTGTGACTTGTGTTTGGTAGTTAGATTAAAGGATAAGTAATTATTGATTTACAACAGTAGGTGGCGGCAATGTGCACTATATACAAGTTGGATGTTTGAGTTATTAGGTCCCTGCCCTTAAGAACAGAAGGGCCACATCTAGTTTTGTTCCTACCTTCATCCGTACACAAAGACGCCAGCATTACTGCACTGTTACACCTACTGCCCCCGACTCTTACTCCATGTTTTTATCATTAGCTTTTGTACGTGACTTAGTTAGTATTTTTTGATATATATGTTTTATATGTTTTTAGATGTTGCATTTGTTCACTGCACAAATCACTGAAAATAAAGTAATTTGAATTGACTTGAGTCCTTAGTTTCTTTTGTGGTGGTTCTTATCATTAAGTCTCTATCATATCAGAATTAGGGCTGTCAATCTATTAAAATATTTAATCGCGATTAATCACATGATTATCCGCAGTTAATCGCAATTAATTATGGTTGGACATGGTTGGTACCAATGGATTCCTCCGGTTTTTGTAGTTTTGTACAGTATGATGCCAGGAGTTTTTTTTTACTGAAATACTCCTGCTTCATTGATTTGCATTGATTTTCCTACTATAAGCATTTTAATTTTTGGACGAAATTTGTGAACACTCTCCTTCTCTCTCTCTCTGCCTTTACTTTTGGTATTAAATAACAGTATTATTGTGGATTTCTTTCCCTTTTGGATCAGGTTCTCTGGGGCCAGATTTATAGTAAGGAGGGTATTATCAGATGAAAGTATCAGATGTCACTGATGATGCAGGGCTAAATCAGAAATAGTCTAGTCTTAGTGCTGTGAATTGCACATCTATTACTCATCTATTAATATATAAAATAGACATCTTTGTTGTGGGTACCCTGTATTGTCGTCCCGAGGGGAGTTTTTCAAATTCATAAACAGAGGATGTACAGGGTCCTGAAATAATAATGATGCTTTCCTCTTAGTTCGTGTATTATACAGCTCCACCAGCTGTCTCTGGGGGTTCCTTATAATCTTTCTGGCTGTTTTAACTAGTTTTGTGAGCTTGCTTTTGCTTCTAGTCCCTGAATTTCCGTACCAGTATGTTGTTGTTGATAGCGGATCCTAATCATCCTAAATCCAAAGTTAGCTGAATAACATATTCTCCTTGTTCCCTGATTTTGAACCATCTCTGCACCATTCAGTTTGTTATTTTTTTATGGGCTAATATTGAGTATTGCTTACTAGTGAAATGTTTAAAACATAATGACTATCTTCTTTCAGGACATAAACGGTGTCTCTGAGAACAAGACAATGCTTGGCTTTTGACAACCCTGTAAAGCTTTCTTTTATCTACTGCAGTTGATTTCCTCCTTTTCTTCCTGCATGATAAAGAACTGTTTGTAGATGGGAATCCAGGCCAACTCATGTCAATCTTAACTGCCCCATAAGAGCAAATTTGGTTTGCTTCCATAATTTAGTACCGTCACTCACAACCACATCAAACCCCTTACAAAAGACTACTTCAGTAGCTGATCGTAAAAAGTAAAACTATAACAAAGATTGTGACGGCTTTGTCAGTTTGATTCTCTGTCTTGGCCTGCCTCTGTCAGTTCCCCTTATTGCCTGGCCCCTCCCCTCTCATTAGGAGATTGGCCTCACCTGCTGGGAGCAGATAAAAGCAGGGTAATTCCAAGATGGCCTCTCTCTCTCCCTCATGGAAGGCTGGTGCCTTGCAGGCTCCCAGCTTGGTTTGGTTTGGTTATCTGTAGTTATCGTTCATGTTACAGGGATTTTAGGTTAGCCTTATAGTTTCACAGCACCCATCAGCCACGACTCACTACTGACTACTGACTTTACACCCTTATTTTGATTCAGTTGAATTTTCCTTACACAATGTACCTGCTTACTTAACTGTTACTGTGTGGACTTCCCTTCTTTATGCTCTTGAACAAGCTGGGCATAACAAGTGGGGGCTCGTCCAATTGTGAACCTGAAATGTTAAAAGTTTAGGTGAATTTGTGTAGTAAAAGTGTGTTGGGAGGCCCACAGTTACAGTTTAGGTCTATATTGTGTTAAAGGTCACATATTATGCTCATTTCCAGGTTAATAGATGTATTTTAATGTTGCACTAGAACATGTTTACATGCTGCAGTGTTCAAAAAACCCTTTATTCTTCTCATAGTGTCTCTCTCACTCAGCCTGCATTTAGCCTCTGTCTGAGAGATCCTGGTTTACAGCCTGTCTCCTCCCACTCTGCTCTGATTGGTCAGCGTTTCTGTCAATCAAACGTCCTCAACAACACAACGTCACAGATAGAGAGAGAGAGCTACCGGTAGCTCTGACTGTAAGGAGAGGGAGAAGCAGCTAGAATAGAGCTTATAAACCACTTTAAAGTTTATAAACTAAACTTAAAACCCGTTAGCATGTAGCTACATGCTACCGCTATGAGACGGTGTGTAAACACAGCGACCATCAGGGTGGAAAATAGAAGATGTGAAACAGTAGTCAGTTCATTATTTCTGCTAAAAGATAAATGTATGGAAGATCAGAGTAATGGTATATTATTTACAGTAGTAGCTGTCTCTGTGTTACCATGACTACAGACCACCGGAGCTTAGCTTACCATAGTTTACCAGAGCTGAAAGACTTTCTCCTGTACCATGTTCACATAACTAACTAACAGGTGAGATGATTACAAATGCTGTGAATAATTAATATTGTCATCTGTCAACTCAAATAAAGTTTGACTGTGAAACTGAAATGTGTTGTGTTGCTTACAAGTCACTATTTACTACCTGTACTCTTCTACATGCATGACATCAAATATGTATAATATATAAATATCACCTGTTTAAACAGTGTAATTACATAAAGCCTTTGTGAAAGAACATGTTATATTTAGATGATGGGAGTACATGAAGCCTGTTCTGCTGGTTCTTGCAGACTAACAGTAGGAGCTACTTTGCTCAAGTTCGGTTGAGGAGGAGAGACAGTGACGCGCTGTGGGGCGGGGTCAGCTACTGAAGGTTCTCTCTGGTTCGACCAGGAAACCCTTAGATGGCTTGCATTTCTCTAATGACGTCAGAAGAGAAGGAAAAAAAGCGAAGTGATTTTCTACACCCATTTCCGGACAAACGGAGCAGGAGAAAAAGAGGATGGTCTTTTATGATACTATGGTGACCTGTAGACACACTGGGGACAGATATTGATGTTTAAAAGACATGGAACAGTGCATTTTGCATAATAGGTGACCTTTAAGGTTCAGATAAGTGGTGTATCCAGTAAGAACGGTGAGTGTGGGTTATGCAGTATATGCTGTGGGGATGGTAGTAGTGGGTTAGCTGCACTGTTTGCTTTCCGGCTGGAGCTTTCATTTGGTCCCCCAGATAGGATGTAGCATCAATTATCTCACAAGGAGGAATTGCTTGTTCGTTGTTTTCAGGGCTGTTTGTTATTTTTGTGTGTTGTCCGTGTGGTTAGAGCCACGTGGCTCGGGAGCACCCCGAAGTATTGGCTGGGACAGGTTGTCTTCCCCAATACAGACGGTTTGTAGGGGCATAAATACCCACCGCCAGTACACACATGAAGACTCGGATGCAGTTAGATAGTTTGGCGAGGCAGTCAGGAGGGGGCGCTCCATAATAACTCACTCAATATCCCTGTGGTTTTGTATGCTTTAACTCAGACTGCCTTAATTTGTTCTTTGTGGATATACTTTAAGTATTTATCTCCAATCGTGTAGTCAGTTTGACAGCGTTGAAAAAGGATATTGAGCACAGTAATGCATTAGTCTCAGAGTTTCTAAAAAGGCCCAATGGTATTACTTTAATTCCGTTTACAAGAGCAGACTTGATTTGTTTTGGCAGCACATTTGGGGTTGGTCACAAACTGAAAATGTACCAAAAAAGGCTGAGCTAAGGGGCATTGTTGAAGGACTAGCAGTATCTGCCAAGCTTTTGGGGGTAGTTCAGGCTCCAGTGACTCCACCAGTTTCAGAGGTTTTTGGTGGGACGTTGTCATTTGAGCAGTATATGCAAATAGAAAAGGAAAAAGCAAAAATAGAAAAGGAGAGACTACAGTTTGAGTTGGAGCATGAGAGAATGAGGGCTGAGGTATCACTGGAAAGGGAGAGATTAAAAGTAGAGCAGATGAAACTGGAGTTGATAAGGAGGGAAAAGCACGGGAGTCATTGTTGGCGGCCATTGGTAGACTCGAGGCTACTGAGGTTTCTACTGGTTTTGATGTTACTGGAAACTTGCGTCTTTTGACGAAATTTGATGAAAAAGACCCTGATACATGTTTGTGTTTGAGCGTGTGGCAGATGTTAGGGGATGGGCTTCATCTAATGTTCAGCTTTCTGTTTTGGAAATGTATGCAAATTAGCACATATTTAATAATATAATCCACTCACTCTGTTTCCCTAGTAACACCTGAGGGTTTGCTAATACCTGGAAAAATCATAACCATCCCTTAAGGTTCTTATGTAATGGAAACATTGTTCACTGCTCCAGTAAATAGGACGGATCTTAGCTACAACAACAAAATCAATATCAAAAGTTTCACAAAGAAATGAGAGTACTGTCGGCTGCAGCCTGAAGTAGCGAGTTAACAGCGAATGGAATGCGAGATGATCGCTTATGTGATTGTATCAGTTCAGAGGGGCAGTATAAACTTACTTCTTGCAGCTTGTGTGTTACACTCGCCACCCTGTGGTGTTCAGAGTAACAGGAACTGAAGGACTAACGTTATACTCAGTGTTGTAAATAAGACATTCCATTTTTTTTTATAGCCAGTGCATTCATTTATAACAGTGAATGTCAGTTTCAATGGAACTACTTAGGTGTCCATTATCACGAATTAATGGACACCCCGCAGCCAATCAGAATCGAGTATTCACCCAGACCATGATATAATTCCTGATAATGGACACCTATTCGGTAGTTCTGGTGAAACTGTCAGTGCTCCAAAAGCAGTATGATTGCTGAGCTGCTTTGTGCCTTGTTTTGTGCTGCAGAGCCCTTAAGTGATCAATATCTGTAAGCCAGTCCGACTCAATGCATTAATGAAACCCTGTAATTTTGTCTGTTCTTCTGCAGCATTGCAACCCCGTTCACCACAGAGATCAAAGAGACACTGTAATGCTCACACTTGGACCTCTGGTTGCCATGCTGGGTAAATACAGGATATGTACATTTCTTTTTATCTCTTCATAACATCTATATTCCTATATACAGTATGTTATATAGATAGATTATGGTTTATATTTTGATTGTTCTTAATTATCTATTGAGGTAATATCAACCACTAAGGGACAAAGAAGCAGCATTTGTGCATATTCTAGCTGCTGAGAAATAGAAATAAATGGCTATCGTTCATTCGGTGTCACAGTAGGTTCAACACATCAGTAATAGTTTCAACCAGTCTTGTCCTTACCGCATTCTGAGTAGGAGAGTGGTCGGCACTCAACAGCTCTGGGAGACGGACACCCAGTCAGCGGCTGTAGCAACTCAAATTCAGCCAGCACAAAGCCCAGCGCCGTGAGTCACAGCGGGCTGGTGGAGCGCTTGGTCCAACTTGTGTAATGGCAGCAACAGAAAGTTTCCTGTCAGGCTGGGAGTCGGGGCAGTCCCCTGGGATCAGACCCCGGTGCTGAGGTTTGCGTTGGCTAAATTCAAGCTACCTGCTAACTGGAGGTACGTCTCCCGGAGCTGCCGCACGCTCTTCTCCCGGCTGGAGGACGTGGCAAGGGTGTATCAAAACGCACACGGACCATGGATGTATTATTGACAAGCCCTCGGTGCAGTTCTAGTTCTTCGATCTCTGGACTGAGGGCAGACTGGACACTACAGTAACTCACTATCGCCTCTCGACGAACAAGTGGTATTACAAGACAAGACGGGCCTGCGCTAACTGGTTTGCATGATCATGTCAGTAGATATCTATGCAACACAATACATAGACATCTTTGACATAACGTCAACACTGCAACCTCTTCATATGATAATGATAATTCATTTTTTGAACATGATCTTACACAATGCACCTGTAACAGTGTCCGAGAAAAACCCCCAAAAGTAGAACCATAAGACTCCACACACAAACCTCAGGAAGCTCAAGTATGCAAACACACAATGGCTTATTTATCATCTCCGCCACGTCACTGGAACTTATTCAGTCGTATGAGTGAGCGAGTGAATGCGTGCATGGGTGTGCATCTCTAGTGCTGCACCAAACTGCATAATATTGAGTGCTCATTTATGGCTGCATGTTCAAGGACCGAGTGTGGTCGCTGTGGCTCACACTTTCTCAAAACAACTTTTATTAGTTTTTATTTTTAGACCAAAGCTACGGTCTCCCCTCTGTCTTCTGGCCGCGGTTGGGGGGCTGGAGCAGGAAGAGTTGACACTGCTTTGTAAGACGGGCTTCACTAGATATAACTTTGTGGTTTTGGTGCTTCTGTGTACTTTGTGTTGGAGCAGTGTAGCCACACGCGAGCGCGCATGGGACACCGACCTGATTTATGCGTGTAAAAAGTTACAAACAGTACCTTTAACTGAATGATACATATAAATAATAAATTCTGTTGGAGCCAATATGGGTATTTCCTTGACAAAAGACTAGTTTACATCTTGTGGGTATTGGTACGCTAAGATATTAAACAACACAAAACAACAAGCTAGATTCTAAATATTGCACAAGTACGAACACAGCTAAAGAAACTACAATCTATAACTACAGCAAGACGGAAGAAACAAGTGACCTAGGATAACCTAAAGGTATGCACCTCAAGAACACCTTCTAGCGTTCCATTAACCATTTCCCTATTGGTATAGGGCCAATCAGTCACAACAAAAATGATGCATCACACAGAACGGCATGTCCAGCTGGTAGTTTTGGCATTGACAGAATATAAATATTATAGTACCAATTATAAAGTGTGTGCCGCACCTGTGCCACCAGCATCGATGCCACTAATGAGCAGGTTTGCCCTGAAGGATGTTTCTGTGATGACGGTGAAGGTGTGTCCCTCTAGAAAGCTTTAGCTGTCAATATGATGGTTTCTGATATGACATAAATCACATCCTCGTAAATAATGTTTTCAGTTTGAAATGCATTGTTGGGACCCACCATCAAGATGGTGGCAAGAGACCACATGAACTCAGTCACATGATCCTTGACCCATGGACTCAGCTCAGTAACCATTGGCTACTGTAGCATGATGACTCATTCACACGTACTTGTGAAATTCATCCAGGACAAAAGCAAAGGAATGACCTTTCTTCTTTTTCTTCTTCTTCTCCTCAACCCCTGCTGACTGGCAGGAGATGAGGAGATATAAACTCATTAATATCTCACTGAAACAATTTAAAATGTTAATAAAGTAAATAATATTCCTGACATGAAAATACTGAGTGAGATTAGAAAGACTGAAGAACACAGACATCAGTCACTATCGGTCATCAGGGAGGAGATCTCCCTTTGCTGATCCACTACAGGTACTGCTGGTAGAGAGAGGGGGGGCTGCTTTGTCTCAGCCAGCAGATACGTTTACAAGTAAGATGCCAAATGACAAACTAACCTAAACAGTTAGACCACATAACCTACTGCCAGCTATTGTTTTAGCTTGTGTAGCCGAGGGTTGCAGTTGCTCCTATACTTTATGAAGATAATAAATTAATAACACGGTGACCCTGTTCTGTACTTTGTATGTCAAAGGTTTTCCTACAAGTGCCGCTGCAGCACTAATGTACATGCACACACCTCTACACACAACAAACAGCGATATCCGTCTGAGAATAACTAATAATAATTATAATGTTGAATATGAATATTGAATAAAGTTGTTGGATTATTCCTTATGTCATGGGCTATTTTGGGATTTATACATTATTATTACATACTTATATACAGGAATACAAGCACAAAACCCCCCCCAAAAAACGAAGCATTAGAATAATGATTTGGAGGTTGATTGATTGAAGCCTCGAAGCATTCGGTTCAGCCCTAATAGATAACATAATATAAATTAAAAATGTTCAGTATATAATGTACATAGTATATAAACATAGAATTGATTTTAATAGATCAGCCCCATTGTCACTCAGCTATTTGAGTCAGTATCAGCCCGATATCTGATCCGGTATCAGTGCATCCCCCGAAACAACTAATAGCAGCCCCTCGATTGTTGAGATTAACTTTTTCAATAAATTATGCAACATGGATAAAATACAACTGTAAGATAAAGAACAAATCCTGTCTCCTAAAGCAAGACTAAGCCACGATGACATGATGTCTTTATCATCATCAAATCATTATTATACCCCCGCGACAATGTAGTTGGGGGTATATAGCGTTCCGCGTGTCCGTCCTTCCGTCCGTTCGCGTGGCACACTTTCATTTCCGGAGCAGAACTCGGATATTATTTAACTTAGGAACTCCAAATTTGGTATGATGGTCCAGGGTGCCTAAAATTTTTGATAATAACAAGCTAGATTGTGCTCAATAGACTTATTCCATTAGTTCCCAAAGGGCAAAACCTTTGGCCCTACTTTAGTAGGGGTTAAGCAGTGAGTGGGGGTATGTGAGCTATGATCACTTTTGCCTTGTTGGATGTTTGTTTCAATTTGATATGCTAATTGTATTCGCCTGCAGTCAATAACCTCCCACATAGAGTAAACAAAGACAACAAGAGAGAGAAGTCTTGCATATTTTCATTATACTGCACCACTCCTTCATCTGGCACACCATTTCAAACCACTGTCACATTGTTCCAGCCTGGCATTTATGTACCTCAACATTTTAAATCATATGGTTTCTTGGCAAGACACTGTTTTCCTTCTGTACTGTTTGTACTCGTGGTAGGTGAGGCTGTAATTAAAGAGAGGAACTACGCCCATTTCAGTATTCTTACAGTACAGGTTATTCTTATGGTCTAAGACAGTCCAAAAAATATTAGTAAACATGAACAACTCTCTCCCGAATCCAAAAACTAGAGTTCAAAAGATTTGATACTGCATTGATACAATATTCAAGAATATTTTAGCAGCATATACTGTATGTATACATATTTATTTTAAATGTCCTGTCTCCTTTAAATTACATTATTCTTCTATGAAGAACATTTCAATTATCTAAACTTTTCTTACAATATATCATATGAATTTGTATTTATTTTACTTTATTGTCTTTAAATTTATCATTGTTAAGGGATGCGCTTTTGATTTTGATGACATCTAGATCCTATCGAGTTTTAATGTACTGCATGTAATTCACGTTTTAAATGGACTCACTTTATTAATCATGCTATATAAATAATAATAATAACAATAATAATAATAACTTTGCTTGATCAGTTGACACCTTTTTGAAAATAACTACTAAGATATGAACAGTTCCTCTTCTTTCCCAGTTTTTACTTTGTCACTGTACTTTTGATGTGCATATTCTAAAATCAACCAAATAGGAGAACAATTCTTCACGTTTCAACGGAAACAAAACTGAAACGAAACAACAAGGCCAATTGTTGCTAATTGTATCCAGATTAATAGGGTCATTGTTTCTGAAAATTTTAATTTTTTAAATAAATTTGTCAATGTTGGGAACACTGTTATGACTGTAACAAAGGACGGAGATGTACATCACACTTAGCAATAACAAACTGAGTTGTCGTAGGTTACAAATGAAAATTACAATGAGGTTTGTCAGTGTAAAACAAAAGAACAAAGCAACATTGCACACACACACACACACACACACACACACCACGTGAGTCAGGGTCCTGGCACCCAAACTACCTCAATATCTATATATAGATAATTCTATACATCTATATACATATAAACATATTGCTATGCATCTTTATCCTGTATATCTATTGCTGTACCTATGTCTATATAAATAGATATAAACAAAGCAATCAAAATATATAATATAGTATATAATGCATACAATAAAGAAAACCCCTAACCTCTCCCGTGCTCTCTGAGACAAGGGGACCTGCCAGTAGCCCTTCATTAGATCAAACTTTCTGACCCCACTCGGTCAATACAATCTTCCATATGTGGAAGTGGAAATGAGTCGGATTTTGTGACATTGCTGACCTTACGGAAGTCTGAACAAAACCTGAGAGTGTTATCGGATTGGGCACAAGTAAGCGAGCTGACGCCCAGCAAGAAGAGGATGGCTCTGCAATACCATTACCAAGCATATACATCCAAATACTTAATTTTCTCTGGATGAACATGATAAAACCTCTGCTTAATGGGTTTACAATCTCCAACATCTACATCGTGCTTCAATAAATGTGTGCGAGTAGGCGTATCACCAAACAGACATGGATGTCGCTTCATCAAGTCTACTAGCTGGCTGCGCTTGAAACCCTCCAAATGGCTCGACAAGCCCTCCAGATCCTGCAGAGATTACAAATTTTTAAGACGACCATAAAGTACTGCTTCATCTGGGACTGACAAATCCTATCCCCTTTGCCCTGCTACAGCATGAAGGGACACAGACACTGACAAACAAGCCGGGTGGGCCCATAACTGCATTTCTGATTGGCTGTAAATATGGACCAAATTTTGCCCTAAATGGAGAACTTGCTCCTGGACACTTCCTGGACTTTATAAGCCTGTACTTGATTCCATTAACACACTCAATAAGGTTATGTGGAGTTTTTTTCTCTTTCCAGTTGTCCTGCAAAAGAGTGAGAACATATGTTCTGTTGTCATATAGGCCAACACTTGAGAGTGGATCATATATTCTCAATAGTTAACATTGAAAATAAATGAATTCAGTGTTGCAAAAACCAAGTTAATATTTAGTTTTTGTTATTTTTACTTAATTATCTCCACCAGGCATAGCCTGAGGAGATTATGTGTTCGGCTGTGTGTAAGTGTGTGTGCATCTATCTGTCCACGGCTAATCTCGCATACTACTGGGCTCACAGGCGTAATATCTTTTGTGCTCATTTATGACTCTATGCTCAAGGACTTCTCATGGTTGCGGTGATTCACACTTTTTGAAAAACTGCTTTCCGTTAATTTATCTCCAGCAGGAGGAGAAGGTAAAGAAGAGAGCGAGTGAGAGAGACAGTCAGTGTGTTGTGTTTGTTCTGCCGGTGGAATTTTGTGTAATTCACTGCGTTGATTGAACTGTTCACTGCACACACAAATGCCATTGTGAAAATAAACACACTAAACTAAGGTGGAGGAAAATAAAAAATAAAATGAAAACCCCTCAGTAAGCTAATGCAACAAATTGGGCTAGCTAACTACACCTAACTAGCTAACTAACTAGAAAGTCAAACTGACAGACAGATAAACAGATTTATCGGTTTGCCGCTGCTCCGACTCAAACAAGCATGAATGCGCCAGTGCAAGCTTGGAGGATGACGTATAACATGCAGCTTCTACTATAGTCATATGTCATATTCCCGTTTTAGCTACAACCTTCTTTCTTTTAACTTTGAGCACAAAATGTGTTATTTGGCAAAAAAAAATTGGCAAACAGTGTAGCTAATCAACTTAGTCAGGAAATGACTCAAATAAATATAAAATATCATTGAAATGCCAAAATACACTGGAGGGTGGCTGAAAATAGCTTTCTAGCAACTTACTCAAAGTACTAAAGCCTTTGGCACTGTGATAATCTACGATGCTCTTGATGCACAGTGGAATGTTTGGTTCGCTTGTTATGAGGAAGCAATAAGATTGTATTCATCCGATACTCCTGTAACTGGTCAAATGACAGATTTATGGGACTGTTCCAGCTTTTTAATATATGAAGCCTTGTTGCAGCACTGCAGTCTCACACAGACATCTCTACAACCAAAGAAGCATATCAACAGGTAATTAATTTATTTTGTATTTAAATGAGATATTATTTTAAGACAGCTTGCTGCATGCTGATAGTATTTCCTTAAAAAGTGGTGCCTTTTTTCCAACTGAATTATAGTAAGAACTTAATTGAGAATTTTAATCATATTGGAGTTAAAAAAACGATTTGCACACTGCACTGACAAAATGCATTTAATTTAAGAAAGCAATGTTTCATTTTCACAGACATCTTCATTTGACACTGTCAATATTCTATTTTTAGCATTATTTCCTCAGACACATAGGTAATGTTTTCGGTCTTGTTTAGCAGTTATTAGGATGTAAATCATATGTTATATGATAACATGCTGAGTCAAACAACAAGTAATTTGTTTTTGGTGCAGATTTGGATTCAGGTGCAGCTCCAGAATTTCTTAACATTACTAACATCGCTTTTTTAACATTTGTGCAATTTTCTGAGAAACTATTGCACTTACAGTATTGTGTACTGTAAGTACAATAGTTTCTGAAAAAAAAAGAATGTTGCTGGATCTGGATAGATATGAATTTAAATCTTAAAAAATCTTTTGCTATTAAAACCATAAAACAGATTTACAGGACTATGCATCCTTGGTGGGGTATGCAGTCTCTGAATGGTTTCTAGCGTTTTTGTTGTCACATTTCTTTGTTGTTTTTTTTTTTTTTATTATTTTGAAATTTAATTAATTCTATTTGGTCAGCAGGTTTGAATATTTGGCTTTGGAGAATGGCGGGTCAAATAATGTTGCCTGTGCTGCTTTTGGGGATGATAAGTAAGTATCTAATTAAATCAAATTAAATTAAGTTGAAGTATAGATAATCTCTTAGTCATTTGCTTTGTTTTACTATACTTAACAAGTAACAGGCTGAAAATTATTTGGGGAGGTACCACACTTTGATACCAGATGCAATAGCTTGCTTTGCTTTGTTATACTTAACAAGTTACATAGTACCGGGCTGAAAATTTGATTAAATTCAATTAAATTAACTTTTACTTCTGTAGATGAATTTATGTAAATTCACTGACTGACATTTGTTAATTGATGTTAGCAGACTCAGATTTTTATCCAATTATATGTATGTGTTTGTTTTCATAGCAACGACGACTGCCATGATTCCGGCGATAAGTAAGTTGAAATTTAAATAATCTTTCAGTCATGTGTTCATACTCTCAACAGGTCAGGCATGCAATCAGTAGCTCAAAGCAGTTTTTACTTCAAGATTATATGTATTTTCCCTGGATTACAGCTAATACCACTGCTGTATGATTGTTTGATTGTTAGTAGCTTTGAACAGAAGATGTTAGCTGCAGTTTATGTCATGCTAAATTTATTTGTCCCTTTTAAGGTTTTGAAATGTATTGAGACTGTAAAATGACAGCACACAGTATAAAATATTATACATGAATTTCTTACTATACTGTTATAATAGTACACAATTTACATCCCATGAAAGTGTTTAGTGTTACAGTGCGTTCATATAGCGCAGTAAAAGCAAAGGGTGTGAACTGGAGGTTGGGGAGGTACCGCACTTTGACACCAGAGGCAGTGGTTTGCTTTGCTTTGTTATACTTAAGAAGTTACATAATACCCGGCTGAAAATTGAATTAAATTAAAATATATTAACTTTTACTTCTGTAGATGCATTTATGTAAATTCACTGACTGACATTTGTTAATTGATGTTAGCAGACTCTGATTTTCATCTAATTATATTTATGTGTTTGTTTTCATAGCTGCAACGACTCCTCAGACTACAAGTGAGTTGAAATTTAAATAATCTTTTAGTCATTTGTTCATACTCTTAACAGGTCAGTCTTACAATCAGTAGCTCAAAGCAGTTTTATACTTCAAGATTATACCTATTTCCTCTGGATTACAGTTTATACCACTGCTGTATGATTGTTTGTTAGCAGGAATGAGTAACTTTGAATAGAAGATGTTAGCTGCAGCTTATGTCAAGTTAAATTTCAAGTTATTTGTCCCTTTTTAGGGTTTGAAATATATAGTGACTATAAAATGACAGCACACAGTATAAAGTATTATACATGAATTTATTATTAAAACTGTTATAGTAGTACACAATTTACATCCCATGAGAGTGTTTAGTGTTACAGTGCGTTCATACAGCACAGCAAAAGCAAAGGCTGTGAACTAGAGGTTGGGGAGGTACTGCACTTTGCCAACAGAGGCAGTGGTTTGCTTTGCTTTGTTATACTTAACAAGTTACATAATACCAGGCTGAAAATTGAAATAAATTAAATTTATATTAACTTTTACTTCTGTAGATGCATTTATGTAAATTTAATGACATTTGTTAATTGATGTTAGCGGACTCTGATTTTTATCCAATTATATTTATGTGTTTGTTTTCATAGTTCCGACGACTACTGTGATTACGGTGACAAGTAAGTTGAAGGTTAAATAATCTTTTAGTCATCTGTTTATACAGTAGCTCAAAGCAGTTTGTACTTCAAGATTATACATATTTCCTCTGGATTACAGCTGATACCACTGCTGTATGATTGTTTGATTGTTAGCAGGAATAAGAAGTTTTGAACAGAAGATGTTAGCTGCAGTTTATGTCAAGCTAAATTTCAAGTTATTTGTCCCTTTTAAGGTTTTGAAATATATAGTGACGATAGAATGACAGCACACAGTATACAGTATTGTACATGAATGTATTACTATACATTTACTTTATACATTACCAGAGGCAATGGTTTGCTTTGCTTTGTTATACTTAACAAGTTACATAATACCAGGTTGACAAATAGCTGACATTTTGACTTCAAATGTCCCACTAAGCAAAGCCAGTGAGCCTTTGAGAAAATGCTGTCTTTTCTAATGTTTTCAATGACATCTGTTCTATTCCTGCTATGACATACCAAAACGTTTAATGTGAAAAAGGTGTATTCTGTTTGGTCGGTATATTGGATTTAAAGGTCACCTATTATGCAAAATGCACTGTTCCATGTCTTTTAAACATCAATATCTGTCCCCAGTGTGTCTACAGGTCACCATAGTGTCGTAAAAGACCATCCTTTCTCTTTTTCTCCTGCTCCGTTTGTCCGGAAATGGGTGTCGAAAATCACTTTGCAGCTTTTCCTTTCTCTTCTGACGTCATTAGAGAATTGCAAGCCATGGGTTGGTTGAACCAGAGAACGCGCAGCTAGGTGACCCCGCCCCACAGCGCGTCACTCTGTGTAATCCACAACCGAACTTGACCAAAGTAGCCCCTACTGTTAGTCTCCAAGAACCAGCAGAACAGGCTTCATGTACTCCCATCATCTAAATATAACATGTTCTTTCACAAAGGCTTTATGTAATTACACTGTTTAAACAGCTGATATTTATATATTATATATATTTGATGTCATGCATGTAGAAGAGTACAGTAGTTTACAGTAGAAGTTTCTGGTTTATAAACTTTAAAGTGGTTTTATAAACTTTTCCTAGCTGCTTCCCCCTCCCTGCAGAGCTACAGGTAGCTCTCTCCCTCTCTGTGAGGGGAGGGCGAGAGAGTGCTGTGTTGTTGAGGACGTTTGATTGACAGAAACGCTGACCAATCAGAGCAGAGTGGGAGGAGACAGGCTCTGAATCAGCCTCTGTCAAACAGAGCCTCTGAGCTGGTATATTCAGGCTGACAGTATGAGAAGAATAAAGGGTTTTGTTGAACATTGCAGCATGTAAACATGTTCTAGTGCAACATTAAAATACATCTATGAACCTGGAAATGAGCATAATATGAGAACTTTAAAGAATCCACAAAAACACAAATAATGCATAAAGCATATTTTGAATACAGGATTAAACATGGATATGATTGGTTAGGTTTGATAATCTGGAAATGATAAAACACTGTGCAACCTTTGCCAATATGGCATTTGCCAATAACACCAATATGGGCATTCCATCTTTTCTTAAAAATGTGGCGTCTTTTGTTCTTTCTAGGACCCCTCTACCCCATTGAGGGAACCAGAAACCCTACCCAACTTGATGGAAGTTCTCCTCGAATTCCCCTGCAACGACCCTTTGTGTATTTCGGACGGACTTATAATCAGATTTATGTATGTAAAAATAGTATTAGCATTTACTAAATCCATTTATTTTATTTAATGAATAAATAAGAATATTGCAATATTTTATGAAACTAATAATACTTTGTTTAGCTTATACCTAAACAGTAACACTTTATAATAACTATCATTTATAAATGGTAAATTGATAGTTTATTAAAATTTAGTTAATAGTTACTATACTGTTAACAAACCATGAAATGATAATTAATAATGTTTACTCATTATTAGAAATGCTATAATGTGTTAGTTTAAAAGTTTATTATTGTACACATTATAAACTTTTATATACTATATTAAGTATTTGTTAATGATTACGAAAGGATTTGTGAACCTTTCAGAAATTATTCTAAACAACTACAAACATTACATAGATAGATAGATCAGATATTTGTAATACTTTTTTAATGGTTAATAATTGATTTGTAAACCATCTATACACATGATTTGGATGGCTTTTATAAAGTTGCAACTAATTGTTATATCTTGTTAAAGGGACTATTTGTAACTTTCAGAAATGCTTGTTAACAGCGACACCTGTGGCCGTGAAATCAACGAAAGCCAGCGTTGGGCTCGCGCTTGCTTGCTCTAAATAGACATGAATGAGCATCGCTCAAAACAGTGAGGAGACACATGTCAGCTAAAACCACAATATCACTCTATATTTCACCTGCTTGGCAGTAATGTTAGCTGACCAGACGAAGGTCTCTCCATGAACATGATTTAGATCTGATCCTAGTGTTGGCTTTTCCTGCCTCAGCGCAGGCTGAGGCAGCGGGGCTCTGCAGCGAGTCTCCCTGCTCTCTCCGCCCGCAGCCGGAGAGAGCAGGGAGACACCGGCACCGGTCGGTAAAGAGACAACAACGTAACTCGTTGCAGAGCTTCGTCACTTCAGAAGACACGGGAAACCTCTGTTGGTCTGGCGGAGCTGCAGCATTTATTTCTGCCCAAACGTCCACTGTACATTCACTAGATATTCTCAGAGCTAAACTAACTCTTCTGCAGTGTGGAGTGAGCGCGCGTTCACGTCTAGACGTGGAGCGAGCTGAGCGAGAACGCGCGCGCTGTCTGAGTGAAGGCGAGCGCGAGCGCGAGCGCGCATGTGTCCCGACCCGGTTCATTTATACGCTTAAAAAAGTTACAAACAGTCCCTTTAAATGGTTAATAAATGCTTTGTAAAGCATCTAAAACCATTATCTAATTAGACAGTTAATACTATCTATGTAATGTTTATAGGTGTTTTACAAACAATTTCTTAAAATTTTAGAAATCATTTGGTAATAATTAACAAATACTTAATATAGTACATAAAATGTTATAATGTGTACCACAATAAACTGTTGATAAATACTTTAATAATGCGATCCGAATGTAATTGTTATCGTCTCCTATTAGCTATAATACAATATATGATTTATAAATTTATTATTTCACATTTTTTTCACAAACTAATGACTAAATAACATAAATTATAGCATAACTAATAATTGGTAAACATTATTGATTGTCATTTAATTGTTTGTTAACAGTAAAATAACTATTACAAAGTTTAATTAACTATCAATTTACCATTTATAAATGATGTTTATTATGAAGTGTTACCATGCGTACTAATTCTTTTTTTTCTAGTAAGAACTTGTTTTCTTGTTTCCAGGTGAACAACAATGGACACCTCACCTTTAACAGTTCTTGGTATAGTTACATAGCTGAAAGGATTCCAGTGCGTGGATCCAGAGACTTCATCGCTCCATTCTGGACAGATTTTGACCACAGAGTAACTGGTCAGGTCATCTACAACCAATACACCAGTGGTAGTATCCTCGGACAAGCTACAGAAGACATTAATCGTTACTTCCCAGCGTTGAACTTCAGGGCCAACTGGGTCTTTGTTGCAACATGGTATCAGGTGGCTTACTATCCATTCACTGGAACAGTAAGTCATCTTGTTTTAAATGAGGAAACACATATGATGTGTATTTTACCTATTACTTTGTGTATTTACTATAATAACCACATGTAAATTTTTTTCAGCAAACAACGGTCCAAGCAGTCTTGATCTCTGGTGGCCAGTACTCATTTGTGCTGATGAATTATGGGATAATAGCCTTTACAACTCACGGTGTACAGGTTAGAGCCATTAAAATTATATGCATATACAATGTAAAAAGTTGCCATGCCTTATTTAAATCTGAATGTAGTAATGGAAATGCACAAAAACAAAAAGATTTAACTACTTTTATCTATTTGACATCTATTTCCAGGCTGGATATGACACAGAAAACTCCACTCACCATTTCTCCATCCCTGGATCATTCTCTGACACTGCAACAGGCATTAATTCAACTTTCCCCCTGAGCAGCAATGTCAATGTAACCGGTCGCTGGGCTTTCCGGTTAGACGGAGGATTAAGAAACTGCACTTTCAAGGTTTTTTAATAATTCATCTGATTGTCTCAATGATTTCAGTCTTTGTACATATAACCATTTCCCTTTGATCAAGGGTCTACCCACCTCTGTCAACCATCAACATTAGTGTGCTTAACAAAGAAACTATCCTAAAACTTGCCTAAAATTGTCAAGTAACAAGTTATTTTGCAATACTGTAGAGAGAAGACCAAAACAACACTACAATAGTGGCTCTGTTTATCATCAGATTACTTTAAACTGGAAGAACGATTTGCTACTTTATTGTGCGACATGTATTGTGTGTAAAAACTGGTATTTTTTACCTTGACCCACCAACTGTGGTAGCAGCTGCCACACTTATAAGTGTCAGAATACTGCTGACTGTAGCCTCAGATTGTGCTTTTCACACCTTAAATACACAAAATTAACCCTATTTACATCTACTCTCCCCATGACACCTCCATTTTGTCCTGATTTTCTCTTATTAACACCATTTGTCCATTGTTTTTTTCTATTGTTTTTTCTATTTTATTACCTAATATTGTTATATACCGTCAATGTGTGTTACTGTACAATATGGCATGTGTTTATGAATGTGTTGCATATGTTTACAAAGAAAATGAAATGGACAATAGCATTTAAGATAAGTCAGACAAGGAAAGGGGAAACACACATCTCTGGTTCTTACCTTGTGCTCCAGTCTATTGCTAAAAGGAGATTTTTGACTATTGAATTTCAGGAAACATTTTAGCAAAGCTGCAAGCAACAAGATTGAGTGATAACTTGGTAGAAAACAATGAAAATCGTGTTCCAAGCAGTGTAGCTATATCGTTTTACAGTAAAAAAAAAAAAAAAAAATTAGCAAATCACATGACTACAATTTAGTGTGTGATAAGCTACACACAGAACAATGACAATTTCATTATCCAAGTCCACTCAGCAGCCATTTTGTGTTATTAATGTAGCACATGCTAAATTTTAATCATTTTTTATGCATGTCTTTGTCTCACCTTTTGCAGGCTGGTGAGTCCTTCTGGACAGACGATTGCGCCAAGTACTGTGAATGCCATGGTCCCAATGACCTGCGCTGTTATGCTGCATCTTGCACCCCTACACAAGAGTGCACCATCAGAAACGGCCAGCTGGGCTGTTTTGATCCAATGTCTACTTGCACTGCATGGGGGGACCCACATTACATCACCTTTGATGGGGCAGTGGCTCATTTCCAGGGCACATGCTCTTACATCATTACTGAGAGTGTGAACCACGGCCCCAATGAAACACAGTTTCAGGTAGTAGCCACCAATAGTCACCGTGGCAACAACCGCGTGTCGTTTGTGTCAGCAGTGGATATATACCTCTCAAATCAAAGAGAGAGTGTGCATATCAGGATTGGACCCAACAATATAGTAAAGGTAAACCATTTATTACTTGAAGATGAACAACTTTCTAAATCGGTTTGGTGTAAACATACGTAACGACAAGTGCCTCCTCACCCTTCTTTATCTTTCTATAATCTTTCATCCTACCAGGTGAATGGAAGTGCCGTGTCTCTTCCCACAACTGCAGGAACCTTAGCTCAGGTGGTCAGACAGGGAGGCTACATAGTGGTCGATGCCATTAACTTGGTAGTCCACTTTGATGCCCGTAGTACTTTACTGGTCAGAGTACACTATCACTGTCAAAATAGAGTCACCGGGATGTGTGGAAACCTCAACAGTGATCCTGCAGATGACAAAGTCTTGCCCAATGGCACATTGGCACAAAATGACAATCACTTTGGACACAGCTGGATTTCACCCACAAGCCAACCAGGGTGAGCTGAACTTGTAGGGTATTCCACGCACAAAGTGGCGTCAAAATATCATCAGTTAACAATCTTTCACTACATAAAGAAACAACAACACACTTATTACAGAAACATATGTTGTGGCAAAATAAACAAAGTGAGCCCAAGTATTAAACGTATAATGTCTTTTCTAGATGTGGATCCACCGATGATGTGATTGGTGATGGACTGGACAACTGTCGATTTAGGGCAGAATACTCTCAGCTCTGTAGCGTCATCACCAACAGTAGCGGCCCATTCAGTGCCTGTCACCCGCACTCTGATCCTCAGCCATTCTTCAGTTCCTGTGTCTACGATCTCTGCCTCTACACTAAAGCCAATGGCATACTGTGTTCTGATGTCGCAGCCTATGAGAAAACCTGCTCTGTTTTGGGATTAAACATCTCTGATTGGCGCTCTGCTTTGTATTGTCGTAAGTTTGCATTAGACCATCGGTATCTTCTCTCTTACCTGTTTTGTTTCTCTTTCATTACTCCTTGTCTCATCATTTCCCCACTATTTCCATAGCTGAGTCAGACCCCTGTGACCAGCTGGACTGCGCAGAGCATGAGTGGTGTGGTGAGAAGGACGGTGTGTACGGCTGCTTCTGTGATGAGCACCACCATCGGCCCAACAATATGAGCTACGGTGAGGGCAGCTCCTCTTAAAGCACTGCTTTGTTTTTAGATCACAGAAGTGACATGTGTAAGATGAGTAGTAGACATTGCTACATAGTACAATGGCATTGTTCGTGAAACATTAAGAGAGCATGGAACAATACGATCCACTCAGGTTTCGGTTTATCATAGTTCTTCTGCTAAAAACAGGTAGAATTTAGCTATGACTCCCAAAGTGCATTTCAGCAAAAAATATCAAATCCCAACCTTAAAATTCTGTTCATGCACCGCTGATGGCCAGTGGAAGCTAAAGACTACGGTGTTGAAAAAAGTGATTCTGCAATCTGCAGCTTCCGGGCCAATTTTGAATGCTTTCAGGCGCCCCTGACTGGCAACAACAATCGCTGTCAAGGCTCATGGGTATTGTAGTAATGTGAACCATCAACGATTCAAAAATGACGGACAAAACATGATTTCTCAGAAAAAATGTTAAAATTATTTAAACTGGTGATTCAATATAAATCTATAGGATTGTTACAACATCTGTGAGAGTCAACTATTCTCTATGGGTTTGTCACTATGAGCAACACCTACATATATAGTAGTCATTTGATCCATTAGTAATCTAAAAATATTGATGAGTGCAGCTTTAACCATGAGACCATGTCTTTTATTTCTATCTCTCTCTCATAGACTCGTCCATCAGTTGTAACAATAGTTCAGGCACCATGTCCGTGTCGCGCTGCCAGCTGTTTGAAGCTGGCTTCCACCCCGGCGCCCTCCACCTCCAAGATCACTCCTGCAACGGGACTGTTGAGGACGGACGACTGGTGTTCCACTTTAACAATGAGGACAAGCTGTGTGGGACAACTCTCAGGGTACAGCCCATAGACTATAATGGAATCAACACAGACTGAAGAAGATTTTAGATGTAAATGCTGTCCTTAACACGTATTACAACAAATAACTTATACCATTTTGTCATTTAAATTTTAAGAGCAATGGAACCCATTTCACCTATGCGAACGTGATCCAGGGCGACGTGGACACTCATGGAAGTCCAATCAGCCGCGAGAGAAACATTCATCTGCGTTTTTGCTGTGAATACCCTCTTTGGCAGGCCCTGTCTATGGATGTGGGCATCAACCCCGTAGAGAGGTGACAATACTATCTAATCTGCATGTTTTATTGACTTAAGTCTGTCTGTCCGTCCTTTTTTATAGTGAACATCTGTCTATAGCAGTGGTGGAATGTAACTAAGTACATTCACGCAAGTACTGTGTTTAAAGCGGCAGTGGGTAGAAATGGAGCAAGTATGATTAAAAAAAGTTGTTTTTATAAAACGATCTGGCCAAAGTCTCCCGTCATGGGCTAAATTTAAATTTTTTTGAAAACAGAGCCATAAGGAGGTGCAGAAGTCTAGTTATCTCTCAGAACACTTGAATCACAATATGCTGAAAGGTTATTATGGAATTTTTACCCAATGATGCCAAAAATATACTGCCCACTGCCACTTTAATCCTTAATGAAAATAATCATTAGTTGCAGTCCGATACAAATGAGCTACAGTAAACAGTAAAGTCCTGCTTCTAAATGAATGCATAAGAAATAATAATCTAATGATAATATAGTCAGAGGGGGCATTTTCTGCACTGAGTACTTTTATTTTTTATACTTTAAGTAAATTTTTCTGATTATACTTATATACTTAAGTAACATGTACAATTCAGGACTTTTACTGGTAAAAGAGTAATTTTACAGTGCTGTATTAGCACTTTTACTTCATTAAAGGATTTGAATACTCTCTCCACCCGTTCCACCCTTTACGTATTCAATTAAAAATTAAATTTTTAACAGTGCTACATCTGCACCTCTGACCTTTTTTGAGTACTTATCTTCTGTGACAGTGGTGCTCTATGATGATGGTAATTACAAAGATTGAAAATAGGTGCCCGTGGTTGTTAGAAATTTTGTGTAACTGCCCACTACCCGCAATTTGCACCATCACAAATTAACTTACCATTTAAACCAACAATACAAAGTAAACTTAAAAGACATCCAGCAAGACTTTGTTGCCAAATACCTGCCAGTGACTTGTTCCTTCTCAAGTGTAGTAACATTATGTGTTGTTGTTGTTTTCGTAGCATTGTGAGGAAGAAGCTTCCATCAGGCCGAGGACGGTGTTATGTGAGGATGATCCCCTACCAGGACTCTGGCTTCCGCTACCCGATGACCACTAATATGAACATAGACATGGAAATCGACCAGAGGTTGTATGTGGAGTTACGCACAGAAGGAGTCGACGGAAGGCAGATATCTACCGTTGTGGAATCTTGTTGGGCCACGCCGAGCAACGTCACCAGCTCCCCCGTCCGCTGGGATCTCATCACAGAAATGCAAAAGAGCTATTGCAACTTTATCTTATCTTAGCAGGCTGATCACTGGTTCTTAATTGCCAATGTCTGAAAACTTTATAGTCCGTCTGTTCACATTGTCTCTTCTACCTTCTTCTAGGTGTCCTAATCCAGCAGATACTACAGTAGAGATAGTTCAGAATGGCGTCTCCACTGTGTCCCGATTCTCCTTCAGGATGTTCACCTTTACCAACTTTACATCCATCTACCTTCACTGCCACATCAGTCTGTGTCTTAAGGCACACAACAACTGCACACCTGTATGTACTACTGTGTTAGTGTGAGTTTAGATAGATTATCAACAGGTGCATCAACAGAAGCCTCTAATGTTGTTGTTTTCCTGCAGCACTGCTTCCCAGATCACCACCACCGAGGTAGGAGGGACATATCCCTCCATGGATTTGAACAGATCTCACTAGGACCACTAATCCTGCCACAACATCATTTAGGTAAAGATCTCTTATCTTCTCATACCTTTTGAATTTTTGACGACAGCAAGCTTGATGAATTAATTTTATGTAAACTATGGTTCATCTATTGCAGTCAGAGTGGTGAGATCGATGAGTGCTGCAGGCCAGGTGACCCCACTGCTGACCCCACTGGTGACCCTGCTAGTTGGTTTGCTGACAGCAATAACTCTGGTCTACATCTAAGACAATCCATATTCTAAAATCACTCAAGCTTTTGGATTGAATTTCTGTTTGGGAGGCCTCATCATTGTTGTGTTGTGTGACTTGTGTTTGGTAGTTAGATGAAAAAGTATGAGTAATTATTTATTTACAACAGTAGGTGGCGGCAATGTGCAGCATACATAAGTTGGATGTTTGAGTGTATTAGGTCCCTGCCCTTAAGAACCAGAAGGGCCACATCTAGTTTTGTTCCTACCTTCATCCGTACACAAAGACGCCAGCATTACTGCACTGTTACACCTACTGCCCCCGGCTCTTACTCCATGTTTTTATCATTAGCTTTTGTACGTGACTTAGTTAGTATTTTTTTATATATATGTTTTATATGTTTTTACATGTTGCATTTGTTCACTACACAAATCACTGAAAATAAAGTAATTTGAATTGACTTGAGTCATTAGTTTCTTTTGTGGTGGTTCTTATCATTAAATCTCTATCATATCAGAATTAGGGCTGTCAAACTCTTAAAATATTTAATCGCGATTAATCGCATGATTATCCGTAGTTAATCGCGATTAATTAAATTGCAAATTAATCGCACATTTTTTATCTGTTTAAAATGTATCTTTAAGGGAGATTATTCAAGTATTTAATACTCTTAACATGGGAGTGGGCAAATATGCTTGCTTTATTCAAATGTATGTATATATCTATTATTGGGAATGAATTAACATAAAACAATGACAAATATTGTCCAGAAACCCTCACAGGTACTGCGTTTAGCATACAAAATATGCTCAAATCATAACATGGCAAACTGCAGCCCAACAGGCAACAACATCTGTCAGGGTGTCAGTGTGCTGACTTGACTATGACTTGCCCCAAACTGCATGTGATTATTATAAAGTGGGCATGTCTGTTAAGGGGAGACTCGTGGGTATCCATAGAACCCATTTTCATTCACATATCTTGAGGTCAGAGGTCAAGGGACTCCTTTGAAAATGGCCATGGCAGTTATTCCTCACCAAAATTTAATGTAAGTTTGGAACGTTTTTTAGCCTTCTTCACGACAAGCTAGTATGACATGGTTGGTACCAATGATTTCCTCAGGTTTTCTAGTTTCATATGATGCCAGGATCTTCACTCGAGCCTTTAAACTGAGACATATTTACAAATGTGGCGTATGTTTTTTCTTGTTTTTTTACTGAAACACTCCTGCTTCATTGATTTACATTGATTTTCCTACTATAAGCAGTTTCATTTTTGGAAGAAATTTGCAAACTCTCTCCTTCTCTCTCTCTCTGCCTTTACTTTTGGTATTTTACTGCTGGCTAATTTACTTTAAATTAGCCAGTAGAGTATCCAGGAATTTACTTTTTTTTCACCAGCTTGATATCATCATTATTATAACATCATCAGTTTTGGGTGAAAGATTATTAAATGATTATAAAGCAAAAGTGACCAGTTTTGTGAATTTGTTTAATAAGAGAAAAAACTGATAATACAAACAAAGTTCATAACTACAGACCACAGTGTTTGCTCAGGCTATTAGTCTGACTGTTAACATGTTTAAGCCAAGACACCCCAGGCAAAAAAAAAATTTTTTTTTGCTTCCATAAAATGCCCTCTTTCAGACTAGTGGAAAGAAAACATCTAAAATACACATTTAGGTGTTTATTTTACTACTTGTTATATTTGTATCTGTAGATTTCTCCTAAATTGACCACAAGTTAGTATTACAGTAGATAATTCTTCAATTGCATATTTAAACAAAGATTTCAGAAAATGTGTAATACAAAAAATAATTTTCTTAATGTCAGTAATCAAATGGGGAACTTTAATGGTGATATCTATTAGTTAATTGTATGGAGATCTGCAATAGATACCTTTAAAGGCCGTTTGAAAATTTTTATTTTTTTTTAATACTCATATCCAGAAATCTCCACTTCAGTAGCACTTACATTCACCAAACGTTCCAGTTTGATTCCTATCTATATTCTGAAGGTTTTTACAGTTTTTCTTTTAAAGGCTGTTTTATGGAGTGATGAAAAGAGATATCCAAATTTCCTCTGTAAAAACCTTTGACTCTAATATATCAACAAATTGAAACAAGTATTTTTAACCTGGCTTCATCTAATGTTCAGCTTTCTGTTTTGGAAATGTATGCAAATTAGCACATATTTAATAAGATAATGCCTCATTTGCATATTCAAACAACATTTAAGAAAACTTGTATTATTTAGTAGATGCAAGAAGAGATAAGTTGCTTCTCAGAGTAGCACGCACCAATCTCGCTACAACCCTATTAACCTGTAGTGTCTCACCTTAAATTAGAGATGCCCTGTTCAAATTTGTGGCACTTAATTCCTGATTATGGTCACCTCGAAAGGCATTAAACTGCTTATACCATGGTCACTTGCCAAAGAAAAAAATAATTAAGACCATTCATCTATATTTTAATGCGTTTTGGAACCAAAATCTAAAGTTTTTCACAATCCACTCACTCCGTTTCCCTTGTAACACCTGAGGGTTTGCTAATACCTGGAAAAATCACAACCATCCCTTAAGGTTCTTATGTAATCTAAACATTGTTCACTGCTCCAGTGAATAGGACGGACTACAACAACAACAACAGGAGATATTTCTAGTCCGCTCAGCTCATAGAACTCTTTGGCACAGCTACGAGCCAGAAAGCGAATGATATGCTAGCAATAATATTGTTTCATTCAAAGTCAATAACATTGCGTACAGTTGAAAAACAGCAAATATAATTTTTACAGTATATTTAACAAGACTAACTAGCTATCCAGCCATGTCAATGTCTCAAAATCAATATCAAAAGTTTCACAAAGAAATGAGAGTTCTGTCGGCCGCAGCCTGAAGTAGCGAGTTAACAGTGAATGGAATGCGAGATGATCGCTTATGTGATTGTATCAGTTGAGAGGGGCAGTGTAAACTTACCTCTTGCAGCCTGTGTGTTACACTCGCCACCCTGTGGTGTTCAGAGGATGAGGAATTGAAGGACTAACGTTACACTCAGTGTTGTAAATAAGACATTCCGATTTTTTTTATAGCCAGCGCATTCATTTATAAAAGTGAATCGTCAGTGTAGCGTTTAACCGCTCCACAGGTAATTAAATAATTGCTCTCTTAAATTAGAAAAGAAGAGAATAGAGGAAAATATTTTTAATATAAATTGATCAGTCTCAATCTGAAGTGTAAATTCTGAATTCATTGATCTAAGCTTCCAGTCTGATCTCATCAAAGTGGAAGCTCATCAAATCCTATGTGTGTTTTTATTGTTGTTCATTCGTCATAAATGAACAATTAATAAAATCTGTGAGCAAGCAAACTCTAATGATTATTTCATTATGTTGGTCATTCAGTTAGTAAATGAGTGGTTAGTATTTTTGGATAGTATTTATTAGAACACAGACGATTATTAGGGAGCAATCACTCTGAACAGTAATCAAACAGAAGCTGCAATTAGCAATCACACTTATATTAAGAACATGGGCATTTATCTGAATGCGATTCAGTCATGCAATCTTTGAAGCAAGTCAGGAGAAAGGGACAAAATCGTAGCTGTAATTAGGTCTGGAGTTTGTTGTTAAAATTGAAATTTAAAGTAAAACAGGCTTAAAAAGGGATTTGATTTGAAAATATACCAAAAATATAGACCACTAATTAAATTTCAAATGCAAACAGTGTTGACATTCCAAAGTGGGATCATGCAGGAGGTTGAGTTAATATGGATTCAACTCAATACTCAACAGTAGTTAGCATTTGCAAAGAGAAAAAGTTTGAATATTCAATCCCCAAGTTTCGTTACGCAAATTGTCCACCAGTTGGAGCCAAAGGGCAAATTCCAATCCACAAACTCAATTAAGCAAGTCGCCCACCAGATGGAGCCACAGTCAGTTAAGCAAATTGTCCACCAGGTGGAGCCACAGTTAGTTAAGCAAATCGTCCACCAAATGGAGCCACAGTCAGTTAAGCAAATCGTCCACCAGATGGAGACAGAGGGCTCGCTCTTGTAAACAAGGGAGGAGCTCTGGATGACTGTCTCCAAGCAACCCCCAACGAGGGCTTCAAACTCACATGGGACTCAGTTGGCCTTTTGACACAGAACAGGGATGTTCTCCCTGCAAAAAGGCTTTTGACGAAGCCTATTTTAAAGAGGCACAGTGGCCCAAAAACTCTCCACCGTTGGAGCAAGATTTACAACAAAGGTCCTCTTCGGGACTTGCAAAGTACATCAAAGCACTTAATCTCTCTGCATCAAACCACAAGGGCACTTTTACTGTTTTGCGACAGTTAAACAAGCAGAGTTTAAATCCTCTCTCCCACACGGGGTAGTGTCTAGCGGCAAGATAGCTAGTCTCAGCCGGCTAAATGTAGAGCTTCTTAGACGCAGATATGGAACGCTGATTAAGCTTATTCCACTAATCTCAGGGACAGATTCCAGACGCTCTACCGGAAAACGCAGGCTGTCGGCAATTCTGTCAAAGCCTCATCAAAATAAGTGTATCAATACACTTTCTGCATGCAATTTCACCAATAGCTCCTGGCTAATTAGTAACACTGTAATTTTCTTCTGTCAATGAAGTCTCTGCATTTTACAACCGGGCGTCCCCGCTGTAAATTCAACTTTACAATTTAAACGCTGAGCTCAAATCATAAATTCGCAGGCAAATGTAATAATCAATAAGAAATGTGAAAGCTCACACGCACATCCAGTAACAAGCAGAAAGTCAATTCGCAGCATTAAAGATTGTCAGGTTGACAGCAAGATAAGAATTAAGTTTCTAAAGTTAGGTGAAGTTTGATTAAACCTATTTCTTTCAACGGGGATATATTCAATGTTTCACAATATCAGCAGAAAATGTCTGTATTATTTCATGAGCAAACACTTTGATTTGAATTTTCGCCTCACACGGGGCACCAAATATATTTGTAGCGTTTAACCGCTCCACATGTAATTAAATAATTGCTCTCGTAAATTAGAAAAGAAAAATGGGGCACCACCTCTGTTTATAGAGAATAGAGGAAACTTTTTTTTAATATAAGTATTGATCAGTCTCAATCTGAAGTGTAAATTCTGAATTCATTGAGCTAAGCTTCCACTCTGAAATACACACACACAGACCCGACGTAGTGATGAAGTGAAAATATTCATTTATCATTAACCGTGATTATTGAATAAATGAAGTGATGAATGAATGAAATGAAAATTCAATGACACAAGCAACTGATTGGAACTTTTAGTGTTGAGGGAAAGTCTTTTTTTACTTTCTCTCTAGAAGCTATACAAATTGCAATTGGTAATTTAGAAGATTAAGAGATTTTGAAAAAAGTCAGACAAACATCTCTTGATCAAAAGCCATCTGGATACTCTTACTTCTCGCTGCCGTTGGTTCCGGTGGGGCCAAGTGGTTTTCTTTGCACACTTTCTGTGCGGATCTCCTCCTGCCAGTTCAATGGAGAGGAGACCTCAGCCTACTCAGCCATCTGATACCAAAGCTTGGAAGTCTTTCTTGTCATAACAGTGACAGTTGGATCTTTGAGTCCACTGGCTGATAGTTCGTCAAAAAATACAAAAGCTTGAGGTCAGACGATCTTCTGAAAGTTTTGAGAATTTATCTATTTCGCTGATAAAACTTGAAATGCCGGCCGGATATTTTTATCATTTAAATCACGCAAGATAAACAAAAGATCTTTAAAAATTCTGCCCTTTAGAAGTCACTTGACTAAGAAAAATTAACATGAAGTAGAAAATAAACACACAATGGAAATGTGTGTATTCAACGGAGAAATTTGGAGGAGTTGTCTCCCCCCACTTCTTCTGGAGCAAAAACTTCTGCAGCGAACTGCTGAAGCGATCTTCTGAAAGTTTGTGTCATCTTTTCTTTAACCCCCCTCACGGAGGTAGAGGAGGGAGGGGGTCGAAGCCCTCTCATTCAGCAACTCAATTTCTATTACTGAATAAATCTTACACGCGCAAAATCTGAATTCCCTCCTCACTAATTTTAGAGTTCCTTACTTTGCACGAAACAGACACATATCAAAAAGCTATATAACCACTAATATTCTGATCAAACATTAGTATCAAAATTGTCAAAATTGAATTCTAAGTCAAGTGATTACTCATTCTCAACAACTTTAAACTCAAGATATTACATCTATTGATCATCAATGATAAAAGCATTAAAAATATATTACAATACTATTAATGATAATACAACAAAGAAGTCAATACTTAGTCTAACACATGATGACTTTTTAACAAATTAATTATTGGTCAACATACAATGTGCACATTACCACAGATGAAAACTAGGTGTCTATGTTGCTCCATCGCAGATTCATAGTTGAGGAGGGGGTTAATTTGGTAAATGGGAAAGGGTAACGAGAAACAGAACCATATGACTCTGTGTCAAAAGACAAAAACCTCAGGAAGCTCAAGTATGCAAACACACAATGGCTTAATTATCATCTCCGCTAGGAGATAATGAGATCGGCCGTGTGTGTGCGTCAGTGTGCGAGTGTGTGCGTGTGTGAGTGAGTGCATGGGTGTGCATATCTAGTGCTGAACCAAACTGCATAATAATTTGAGTGCTCATTTATGGCTGCATGTTAGAGGACCTCGCGTGGTCACTGTGGCTCACACTTTCTCAAAACAACTTTTATTTCCTGTTTGATACTGCCATTGATTGATTGCTGACTCCTCACTCGCTACAAGTGATCATACAGCTGAGTGCACTGTTCACACCGAAGTATTCTCAAGCGACAGCCGGGCCGGTCTCAAGGCACCCCGCCAGCAGCTCCGTCACATCTGAAATCGTCACAGCAAATTTCCAAACAGCCGTTATTTGGTTAAACTCACCACATATTGGGAATCTAAACGGTTACTTTCTCGCGTGAAAACATATTCAAACTTAATAAAGTGACATATTAACAGCTTTTATCCTGTCTCACAAGGCTGACGAGCAGGCCGGTTTCAAGGCTCCCTGCCAGTGACAGATTAACAGCTTAAACCGTTTGCTAAGTAGGCTTGAAGCCTAAATAAACGCATTAAGTTGCGGTTTCGCCCATAAGACAGAGCTGAAATGCACACCTGTTAAGAGCTGGTGCAAACATCTGCATAGATTGAAATGAGAGTCAATCTGTTGTGTGAGACATGCGAGGGAAAAACACGTCCGATACGCTTGCAGTCTAGCGGAGGGTTAGCCAGTTGTGGGTTGTATTTATTCAATCAAATATTACAGCAGTGGTAATTGAAGACGCACCTACTTTTTTCTAGATTCTGACGATGTTTTTGTCTCAACATAATATGCAGGACAGTGTTTCCAAAAATGATTTACTCCTGTAGGTTTATTGTATAACCACTTTTTCGCCATGTTGAGAGCCGTGCAAAGGCAATAGAAATGCTCCCAATCTCGCATTTGGCACCTTTAAAGGGACTCTATGTAAGAATCAGAAATTAATCATTAACAGCGACACCTGTGGTCATTAAGTCAATGAAAGTCAGCGTCCTGTTGCTCATGCTTGTGCTCGCTCTACATAGACATGAACGAGCATCTGTCAAAACAGTGAGGCGACACACGTCAGCAAAAACCACAATATCACTCTATATTTAACCTGCTTGGCAGTAATGTTAGCTGACCAGACAAAGGTCTCTCCATGAATCAATACTGATACTGTGTTTCCTGCTTCAGACTCCCGTCTTCTGCAGTGTGTAGTGTGCGCATATGCACGTGAAAGGTGGAGCAAGTGAGAACGAGCGGTGTGTGAGTGAAGGCAAGCAGGCAGGCAGAGGAGCAGAGCAGCAGCGACTCTGGCCCTGGAGACCAAAGCTACGGTCTCCCCTCTGTCTTCTGGCCGCGGTTGGGGGGCTGGAGCAGGAAGAGTTGACACTGCTTTGTAAGACGGGCTTCACTAGATATAACTTTGTGGTTTTGGTGCTTCTGTGTACTTTGTGTTGGAGCAGTGCAGCCACACGCGAGCGCGCATGGGACACCGACCTGATTTATGCGTGTAAAAAGTTACAAACAGTACCTTTAACTGAATGATATATATAAATAATAAATTCTGTTGGAGCCAATATGGGTATTTCCTTGACAAAAGACTAGTTTACATCTTGTGGGTATTGGTACGTTAAGATGTTGGTGATGGGTCACCCCACACAATCAAGTAATAAGTAGACACAGGTGGGTAGTCTGAGTGTGTTTGGACCGCGAGATGAAATGGTTCTTAACGCAAAAAATAACACAATTAAGCGACACAAAACAATAAGCTAGATTCTAAATATTGCACAAGTACGAACACAGCTAAAGAAACTACAATCTATAACTACAGCAAGACGGAAGAAGCAAGTGACCGAGGATAACCTAAATGTATGCACCTCAAGAACACCTTGTAGCGTTCCATTAACCATTTCCCTATTGGTATAGGGTCAATTAGTCACAACAAAAACATAGATCACGCATAACGGCATGTTCAGCTGGTGGTTTTGGCATTGACAGAATATAAATATACATAGTACCAATTATAAAGTGTGTGCCACACCTGTGCCACCAGCATCAATGCCACTAATGAGCAGGTTTGCCCTGAGGGATGTTTCTGTGATGACGGTGAAGGTGTGTCCCTCTAGAAAGCTTTAGCTGTCAATATGATGGTTTCTGATATGACATAAATCACATCCTAGTAAATAATGTTTTCAGTTTGAAATGCATTGTTGGGACCCACCATCAAGATGGTGGCAAGAGACCACATGAACTCAGTCACATGATCCTTGACCCATGGACTCAGTTCAGTAACCATTGGCTACTGTAGCATGATGACTCATTCACACGTACTTGTGAAATTCATCCAGGACAAAAGCAAAGGAATGGCCTTTCTTCTTTTTCTTCTTCTTCTCCTCAACCCCTGCTGACTGGTGGGAGATGAGCTGCCGCTCTCTTCACCTAAGCTCTGCTCTGATCAATGGCCTGTTAGAAAACAGACATAGAAACACAAGGAACTTTCTTCTAAGCAGAAGACGCGAGAGCCTGCCTTTTGACCAGCTAACTTCAAGCAACAAGAGCAAGGAAGTAAGCACCAAGCTACCAAGCTGCAGAAACAGGACTGGACCAGTTTCCCTCCAAACTGCACAACTGGATCTCACACAGCAAAGACAACATCTTTGACTTGGAACCACAACTTCAACACATGGAATTGCAACCCTTTCTTCCATGGATTGGTAAAGTACTGGGCTTACCTTAGCATTAGCAATTACACATGGCTGAGCAAGACTTTTCAACTTTGATTTCTGTGAATGTAGTTAAGATATCTGGGTAGCTGGCTTCGCCACATCTGATGTATTTAGTTTATGCTTCACATAGACAAGGTCTTGCATGCAAACTAACCATCTCTTATAACCCACTGCATTATCTGACAAACATTAAGGTCACATACATAAACTGTGAATTAGTTTTGAACACAAACATACACATTCAGATAATCTCAATCCCCACATCACACCCCCCTTTGGCCTTCCTGAGCACATGTGTGCGAAGAACAAAGAGGCCATGTGGAAACATGTTGGCGGCCATCTTTGATCCAGCCATCTTTGTAGTTTTACAGTGCTGGCCTTATTGTCTGTATGCCATGCAGACATCTTGAGACAAGTAGCCAGCCATCTTGTCTCTCTCTCCCTCTCTCTCTCTCTCTCTCTCTCTCTCTCTCTCTCTCTCTCTCTCTCTCTCTCTCTCTCACACACACACACACACACACACACACACACACACACACACACACACACACACACACACACACACACACACACACACACACACACATGGGTCACACACTGTGTTTGGTTTGTTTAGTTTAGTTATTTAGTTATATTAATATTGTGTTTTAAACCTTTATTATCTTGTAAATAAATGTTTGTGGATTATACATGCTGGTCTGTTTAATATTGTACAAGAGTGAATAATGCCAACCGCTGCTGTGTCAAGAACTCCAATATCCTTCAACCTTTACTATCTATTTTGGTTATAGTTATAAACTTAATTATTAATCAAAGTTCCAAATTGATAGTTAAGTATATTTAATGAGACTTATCTAGGAGACTACATGAATGAGCTATCATTTTCTCTTTGTTTCAAAGAGTGGTGCCCCTAGGATGATTTAATATAAATTAAATCATGTTATTCAATATAATAATAATTATTTTGATAATTATTATTTACTTTTGATAATCCATTTTAATATCTTTTGAGCTTATGTACAGTACCAATGTAATTTGGTGCCCTGTTATTATTAACATATATTGATAATTTATTAATATAAATGTTATTAATATTGATAATTATCTTTAATATTCTCGGATAACCAGACCAGCTCCTATCTGCGCCCCCATCAGCATCTATTATGTTCACACATAATTAAATATAGCAGAATGATAGATGTTACTCCAAGCTCTGTGTGTGTTGTAATCAGAGCTTCTCTGTGCTTTATTGACATAGTGGGTCGGCAGCATGTGTTTTTAGTGCATGTTAGTGCATGTGAGCAAGCCCTACTGGCTAGCCAATGGCCGCCTCTTACGGCAGTTACAGCTGACAGTGCCTTCCCCACCGACGGCGTCATCGCGGAAGCGTAGCACCCACCCTCCGGTTCCCCCTCAGGTTAGCACTCTTAGCTCTATCAGCAGTGTTGCTGTTGTTTTCACTGTTGGCGCTTTTAGCACCGTTAGCTGCGAGCCGCCGGCTCATCCGTCGCCATGTTGAGAGCAGTGCAAAGGCAATAGAAATGCTCCCAATCTCGCATTTGGCACCTTTGACTGAATGATGCATATAAACAATAAATTCTGTGGGAGCCAATATGGGTATTTCCTTTTGAAAGACTAGTTTACATCTTGTGGGTATTGGTACGTTAACATGTTGGTGATGGGTCACGCCACACAATCAAATAATAAGTAGACACAGGTGGGTAGTCTCAGTGTGTTTGGACCATGAGATGAAATGGTTCTTAATGCAAAAAACTAACACAATTAAGCGACACTAAAAAATAAGCTAGATTCTAAATATTGCACAAATACGAACACAGCTAAATAAACTACAATCTATAACTACAGCAAGACGGAAGAAACAAGTGACCGAAGATAACCTAAAGGTATGCACCTCGTAGCACCATGTAGCATTCCATTAAACACTGCAGCTATTGGTATAGGGCCAATTAGTCACAACAGAAATTATGCATCACACAGAACGGCATGTCCAGCTGGTGGTTTTGGCAATAACAAAATCTATATATACATAGTACCAATTATAAAGTGTGTGCCACACCTGTGCCACCAGCATCGATGCCACTGATAAGCAGGTTTGCTCTGAGGGAAGTTTCTGTGATGACGGTGAAGGTGTCATCATAAATCACATCCTAGTAAATAATGTTTTCAGTTTGAAATGCATCTATTATGTTCACACAGAATTAGATATAGCAGAATGCTAGATGTTACTCCAAGCTAAGTTACTACAGTACTAAGTGTGTAATAAAGTGTGCGACAAAACAACAAATATCAGTATAAATAAATACACTTTCAGTTGAGTAGACCATGTGCAGTCAAAATATGATTTACTCTCGTTTGACTCTACTTTTGTAAACCAGGTAGGTTAAATAACAGCAATAATTCTCAGTATAATGCGACACAGTTCAACAGCACCACAAACTACATCCTTTTATAATAAATGCCTCTCTAAAACAATTTCAACAAAAAATGAAAACTTTGATTCAAGGTCGGACTGTTTTATTAGACTATTAGTTTTAGCTAGGTGTGCCTAATAAACTGGCAACTGGGTGTATGTGTGGTATGTGTCTTTGAACACATTTTATTTATTTTATTTTACCTTTTTTTAACCAGATAAGTAAATTGAGAACCAATTCTCATTTTCAATGACAAACTGGCCAAGAGGCAGCCACAGAAGGTGAGTCGATACTAGGCCTGCACGATATGAGGAAAATCTGCGATGTGCGATAACATTGTTCAATATTGCGATGACAATATGATTTGCGTTAAGTAGACAAATATTGAAGTGTGCATATTAGCTATACTTATGCATATATTGTATATATAACTAGGCTAGGCTGTGGTTTCCAGAGCAGCAACAGTAATGTTTACAACAGCAAAGTCACCATATAAACTCATTAATATCTCACTGAAACAATTTAAAATGTTAATAAAGTAAATAATATTCCTGACATGAAAATACTGAGTGAGATTAGAAAGACTGAAGAACACAGACATCAGTCACTATCGGTCATCAGGGAGGAGATCTCCCTTTGCTGATCCACTACAGGTACTGCTGGTAGAGAGAGGGGGGGCTGCTTTGTCTCAGCCAGCAGATACATTTATAAGTAAGATGCCAAATGACAAACTAACCTAAACAGTTAGACCACATAACCTACTGCCAGCTTTTGTTTTAGCTTGTGTAGCCGAGGGTTGCAGTTGCTCCTATACTTTATGAAGATAATAAATTAATAACACGGTGACCCTGTTCTGTACTTTGTATGTCAAAGGTTTCCCTACAAGTGCTGCTGCAGCACTAATGTACACGCGCACACCTCAACACACAACAAACAGCGATATCCGTCTGAGAATAACTAATAATAATTATAATGTTGAATATGAATACTGAATAAAGTTGTGGGATTATTCCTTATGTCATGGGCTATTTGGGGATTTATACATTATTATTACATACTTATATACAGGAATACAAAAAAAAATAAAAATAAAAAACGAAGCATTAGAATAATGATTTGGAGGTTGATTGATTGAAGCCTCGAAGCATTCGGTTCAGCCCTAATAGATAACATAATATAAATTAAAAATGTTCAGTATATAATGTATATAGTATATAAACATAGAATTGATTTTAATAGATCAGGCCCATTGTCACTCAGCTATTTGAGTCAGTATCAGCCCGATATCTGATCCGGTATCGGTGCATCCCCCGAAACAACTAATAGCAGCCCCTGGATTGTTGAGACTAACTTTTTCAATAAATTATGCAACATGGATAAAATACAACTGTAAGATAAAGAACAAATCCTGTGTCCTAAAAGCAAGACTAAGCCACGATGACATGATGTCTTTATCATCATCAAATCATTATTATACCCCCGCAACAACGTAGTTGGGGGTATATAGCGCTCCGCGTGTCCGTCCGTTCTTCCGTCCGTTCGCGTGGCACACTTTCATTTCCGGAGCAGACCTCGGATATTATTTAATTTAGGAACTCCAAATTTGGTATGATGGTCCAGGGTGCCTACAATTTTTGATAATAACAAGCTAGATTGTGCTCAATAGACTTATTCCATTAGTTCCAAAGGGCAAAACCTTTGGCCCTACTTTAGTAGGGGGTCAAGCAGTGAGCGGGGGTATGTGAGCCATGCTCACTTTTGCCTTGTTGTTTGTTTCAATTTGATATGCTAATTTTATTTGCCTGCAGTCAATAACTTCCCACATAGAGTAAACAAAGACAACAAGAGAGAGAAGTCTTGCATATTTTCATTATACCGCACCACTCCTTCATCTGGCACACCATTTCGAACCACTGTCACATTGTTCAAGCTGGCATTTATGTACCTCAACATTTTAAATCACATGGTTTCTTGGAAAGACACTGTTTTCCTTCTGTACAGTTTGTACTTGTGGTAGGTGTGGCTGTAATTAAAGAGAGGAACTACGCCCATTTCAGTATTCATACAGTACAGGTTATTCTTATGGTCTAAGACAGTCCAAAAAATATTAGTAAACATGAACAACTCTCCCGAATCCAAAAACTAGAGTTCAAAAGATTTGATACTGTATTGATACAATATTCAAGAATATTTTAGCAGCATATACTGTATGTATACATCTATATCGTGCTCCAATAAATGTCTGTGAGTAGGCGTATCACCAAACCGACATGGATGTTGCTTAATCAAGTCTACTAGCTGGCTGGCCTTGAAGCCTTCCAAATGGCTCGACAAGCCCTCCAGATCCTGCAGAGATTCCAAATTTTTAAGACGACCATAAAGTACTGCTTCATCTGGGACTGACAAATCCTATCCCCTTTGCCCTGCTACAGCATGAAGGGACACAGACACTTACAAACAAGCCGGGTGGGCACCCCATAACTGCATTTCTGATCGGCTAACCGATCTGCACGAGAGTAGTATGGCTTCAATACATTCAAGTGACAGAGCTGAGAAGATGACCTATGATTGGGGGTAGCTTTTACATAGTTTAGATCTGACACCTTCTTCACCAGTAAATATGGACCAAATTTTGCCCTAAATGGAGAACATGCTCCTGGACACTTCCTGGACTTTATAAGCCTGTACTTGATTCCATTAACACACTCAATAAGGTTATGTGGAGTTTTTTTCTCTTTCCAGTTGTCCTGCAAAAGAGTGAGAACATATGTTCTGTTGTCATATAGGCCAACACTTGAGAGTGGATCATATATTCTCAATAGTTAACATTGAAAATAAATGAAGTTAATATTTAGTTTTTGTTATTTTTACTTAATTATCTCCACCAGGCATAGCCTGAGGAGATTATGTGTTCGGATGTGTGTAAGTGTGTGTGCATCTGTCTGTCCACGGCTAATCTCGCATACTACTGGGCTCACAGGCGTAATATCTTTTGTGCTCATTTATGACTCTATGCTCAAGGACTTCTCATGGTTGCGGTGATTCACACTTTTTGAAAAACTGCTTTCCGTTAATTTATCTCCAGCAGGAGGAGAACGTAAAGAAGAAAGCGAGTGAGAGAGACAGTCAGTGTGTTGTGTTTATTCTGCCGGTGGAATTTTGTGTAATTCACTGCGTTGATTGAACTGTTCACTGCACACACAAATGCCGTTGTGAAAATAAACACACTAAACTAAGGTGGAGGAAACTTAAAAATAACATGAAAACCCTCAGTAAGCTAATGCAACAAATTGGGCTAGCTAACTACACCTAACTAGCTAACTAACTAGAAAGTCAAACTGACAGACAGATACACAGATTTATCAGTTTGCCGCTGCTCAGACTCAAACGAGCATGAATGCGCCTCTGCAAGCTTGGAGGATGATGTATAACTTGCAGCTTCTACTATAGTCATATGTCATATTCCGGTTTTAGCTACAACCTTCTTTCTTTTAACTTTGAGCACAAAATTTGTTATTTGGCAAAAAAAAATTTGGCAAACTGTAGCTAATCAACTTAGTCAGGAAATGACTCAAATAAATATAAAATATCATTGAAATGCCAAAATACACTGGAGGGTGGCTTAAAATAGCTTTCTAGCAACTTAATCAAAGTACTAAAGCCTTTGGCACTGTGATAATCTACGATGTTCTTGATGCACAGTGGAATGTTTGGTTCGCTTGTTATGAGGAAGCAATAAGATTGTATCCATCCGATACTCCTGTAACTGGCCAAATGACAGATTTATGGGACTGTGCCAACTTTTTAATATATAAAGCCTTGTTGCAGCGCTGCAGTCTCACACAGACATCTCTACAACCAAAGAAGCATATCAACAGGTAATTAATTTATTTTGTATTTAAATGAGATATTATTTTAAGACAGCTTGCTGCATGCTGATAGTATTTCCTTAAAAAGTGGTGCCTTTTTTCCAACTGAATTATAGTAAGAAGTTAATTGAGCATTTTAATCATATTGGAGACTGCACTGACAAAATGCATTTAATTTAAGAAAGCAATGTTTCATTTTCACAGACATCTTCATTTGACACTGTCAATATTCTATTTTTATTAGCATTATTCCCTCAGACACATAGGTAATGTTTTCGGTCTTGTTTAGCAGTTATTAGGATGTAAATCATATCTTATATGATAACATGCTGAGTCAAACAACAAGTAATTTGTTTTTGGTGCAGATTTGGATTCAGGTGCAGCTCCAGAATAACTAACATCGCTTTTTTAACATTTGTGCAATTTTCTCAGAAACTATCGCACTTACAGTATTATGTACTGTAAGTACAATAGTTTCTGAGAAAATAAAAAAAACAAAAAAGTTGCTGGATCTGGATCGATATGAATTTAAATCTCTAAACATCTTTTGCTATTAAAACCATAAAACAGATTTACAGGACTATGCATCCTTGGTGGGGTATGCAGTCTCTGAATGCTTTCTAGCTTTTTTGTTGTCACATTTTTTTGTTTTTTGTTTTTTTTCATTCTTTTGAAATATAATTAATTCTATTTGGTCAGCAGGTTTGAATATTTGGCTTTGGAGAATGGCGAGTCAAATAATGTTGCCTGTGCTGCTTTTGGGGATGATAAGTAAGTATCTAATTAAATCAAATTAAATAAAGTTGAAGTATAGATAATCTCTTAGTCATTTGCTTTGTTTTACTCTACTAAACAAGTAAAGCTGAAAATTATTTGGGGAGGTACCACACTTTGATACCAGATGCAATGGTTTGCTTTGCTTTGTTATAATTAACAAGTTACATAATACCAGGCTAAAAATGTAATTAATTTAATTTAAATTTAATTAAAAAAAATTTTTAATTTAATTATATTCAATTTATATTAACTTTTACTTCTGTAGATGCATTTATGTAAATTTACTAACTGACATTTGTTAATTGATGTTAGCAGACTCTGATTTTCATCCAATTATATTTATGTGTTTGTTTTCATAGTTTCGGCGGCTCCTCAGACTACAAGTAAGTTGAAATTGAAATAATCTTTTAGTCATTTGCTTTGTTTTACTCTACTAAACAAGTAAAGCTGAAAATTATTTGGGGAGGTACCACACTTTGATACCAGATGCAATGGTTTGCTTTGCTTTGTTATAATTAACAAGTTACATAATACCAGGCTAAAAATGTAATTAATTTAATTTAAATTTAATTAAAAAAATTTTTTAATTTAATTATATTCAATTTATATTAACTTTTACTTCTGTAGATGCATTTATGTAAATTTACTAACTGACATTTGTTAATTGATGTTAGCAGACTCTGATTTTCATCCAATTATATTTATGTGTTTGTTTTCATAGTTTCGGCGGCTCCTCAGTCTACAAGTAAGTTGAAATTGAAATAATCTTTTAGTCATTTGTTCATATCTCAACAGGTCAGTCTTACAATCAGTAGCTCAAAGCAGTTTTTACTTCAAGATCATACGTATTTCCCCTGGATTACAGTTTATACCACTGCTGTATGATTGATTGTTGTTTGTTAGCAGGATTAAGTAGCTTTGAACAGAAGATGTTAGCTCAAGCTCATGTCAAGCTAAATTTCAAGTTATTTGTCCCTTTTAAGGTTTTGAAATACATAGTGACTATAAAATGACAGCTCACAGTATAAAATATTATACATGAATTTCTTACTATACTGTTATAATAGTACACAATTTACATCCAATGCGAGTGTTTAGTGTTACAGTGCGTTCATATAGCACAGCAAAAGCAAAGGGTGTTGACTGGAGGTTGGGGAGGTACCACACTTTGACACCAGAGGCAATGGTTTGCTTTGCTTTGTTATAATTAACAAGTTATATAATACCAGGCTGAAAATTGAATTAAATTCAATTATATTAACTTTTACTTCTGTTGATGCATTTATGTAAATTTACTGACATTTGTTAATTGATGTTAGCAGACTCAGATTTTCATCCAATTATATTTATGTGTTTGTTTTCATAGCTACGACGGCTCCTCAGACTACAAGTAAGTTGAAATTTAAATAATCTTTTAGTCATTTGTTCGTATCTCAACAGGTCAGTCTTACAATCAGTAGCTCAAAGCAGTTTGTACTTCAAGATTATGCATATATCCCCTGTATTACAGCTAATACCACTGCTGTATGATTGTTTGTTAGCAGGAATAAGTAGCTTTGAACAAAACGTGTAAACTGCAGCTTATGTCAAGCTAAATTTAATTGTCCCTTTTAAAGTTTTGAAATATATAGTGACTATAAAATGACAGCACACAGTATAAAGTATTATACATGAATTTATTAATATATTGTTATAGTAGTACACAATTTACATCCCATGAGAGTGTTTAGTGTTACAGTGCGTTCATACAGCACAGCAAAAGCAAAGGATGTGAACTGGAGGTTGGGGAGGTACTGCACTTTGAGATCAGAGGCAATGGTTTGCTTTACTTTGTTATACTTAAGAAGTTACATAATACCAGGCTGAAAATTTAATTAAATTCAATTTATATTAACTTTTACTTCTGTAGATGCATTTATGTAAATTTAATGACATTTGTTAATTGATGTTAGCAGACTCTGATTTTTATCCAATTATATTTATGTGTTTGTTTTCATAGCTACAACGGCTCCTCAGACTACAAGTAAGTTGAAATTTAAATAATCTTTTAGTCATTTGTTCATATCTCAACAGGTCAGTCTTACAATCAGTAGCTCAAAGCAGTTTTATACTTCAAGATCATGCGTATATCCCCTGGATTACAGCTAATACCACTGCTGTATGATTGTTTGTTAGCAGGAATAAGTAACTTTGAACAGAAGATGTTAGCTGCAGCTTATGTCAAGCTAAATTTCAAGTTATTTGTCCCTTTTAAGGTTTTGAAATATATAGTGACTATAAAATGACAGCACACAGTGTAAAGTTATATACATGAATTTATTACTGAACTGTTATAGTAGTACACAATTTATATCCCATGAGAGTGTTTAGTGTTACAGTGCATTCATATAGCACAGCAAAAGCAAAAGGTGTGAACTGGAGGTTGGGGAGGTACCGCACTTTGACACCAGAGGCAATGGTTTGCTTTGCTTTGTTATACTTAAGAAGTTACATAATACAAGGCTGACAATTTAATTAAATTCAATTATATTAACTTTTACTTCTGTAGATGCATTTATGTAAATTCACTGACTGACATTTGTTAATTGATTGTAACAGACTCGGATTTTCATCTAATTATATTTATGTGTTTGTTTTCATAGTTCCGACGACTACTGTGATTACGGTGACAAGTAAGTTGAAGGTTAAATACTCTTTTAGTCATGTGTTTATACAGTAGCTCAAAGCAGTTTGTACTTCAAGATTATACATATTTTCCTCTGGATTACATCTAATACCACTGCTGTATGATTGTTTGATTGTTAGCAGGAATAAGTAGCTTTGAACAGAAGATGTTAGCTGCAGCTTATGTCAAGCTAAATTTCAAGTTATTTGTCCCTTTTAAGGTTTTGAAATATATAGTGACTATAGAATGACAGCACACAGTATAAAGTACTGTACATGAATGTATTACTATACTTCTACTTTATACATTACCAGAGGCAATGGTTTGCTTTGCTTTGTTATACTTAACAAGTTACATAATACCAGGTTGACAAATAGCTGACATTTTGACTTCAAATGTCCCACTAAGCAAAGCCAGTGAGCCTTTGAGAAAATACTGTCTTTTCTAATGTTTTTCAATGACATCTGTTCTATTCCTGCTATGACATACCAAAACGTTTAATGTGAAAAAGATGTATTCTGTTTGATCAGTATATTGGATTTAAAGAATCCACAAAAACACAAATAATGCATAAAGCATATTTTGTATACCGGATTAAACATGGATATGATTGGTTAAGTGTGGTGATCTAGAAATGATAAAAACACTGTGCAACCTTTGCCAATATGGCATTTACCAATAACACCAACATGGGCATTTCATCTTTTCTTAAAAATGTGGCATCTTTTGTTCTTTCTAGGTCCCCTCTACCCCATTGAGGGAACCAGAAGCCCTGATGCAGACGATGGAAGTTCTCCTCGAATACTCCTGCAACGACCTTTTGTGTATTTCGGACGGACTTATAATCAGATTTATGTATGTAAAAATAGTATTAGAATTTACTAAATCCATATATTTTAATTAATGCATAAATAAGAGAAGCAAAACCTGCAATATTTTATTAAACTAATAATACTTTTTTTAACTTCTTCCTAAACAGTATCACTTTATAATAACTATAATTTATAAATGGTAAATTGATAGTTAATTACCATTTAGTTAATAGTTACTTTACTGGTAACAAACCATGAAATGATAATTAATAATGTTTACTTGTTATTAGAAATGCTATAATTTGTTAGTTTAAAAGTTTATTGTTGTACACATTATAAACTTTTATATACTATATTAAATATTTTTTAATGATTACAAAATGATTTGTGAACATTTCAGAAATTGTTTCTAAACATCTACAAACATTACATAGATAGATAGATCAGATATTTGTAACACTTTTTTAATGGTTAATTGATTTGAAAACCATTTATAAAAATGATTTGGATGGCTTTATAAAGTTGCAATTAATTGTAATATCTTGTTAAATGGTTACTAAATGCTTTGTAAAGCATCTAAAACCATTATCTAAATAGATAGTTAATACTTTTAATACTATCTATGTAATGTTTATGGATGTTTTACAACGATTTCTTAAAAGTTTAGAAATAATTTAGTAATCATTAACAAATACTTAATATAGTATATAAAATATTATAATGTGTACAACTATAAACTGTTAATAAATACTTTAATAATGCAATCCGAATGTAATTGTTATCGTCTCCTATCAGCTATGATAGAATTTATAATTTATAACTAATAATTGGTAAACATGATTAAATATAATTTCATTGTTTGTTAACAGTAAAATAATTACTGCAAAGTTTAATTAACTATCAATTTACCATTATTAAATGATTTTTATTGTAAAGCGTTACAATGCGTACTAATTCTTTGTAAGTGAGAACTGGTTTACTTTTTGGTTTCCAGGTGAACCACAATGGACACCTGACCTTTAACAGTCCTTGGTATAGTTACATAGCTCAAAGGATTCCATTGAATGGAGCCAGAGACTTCATTGCTCCAATCTGGATAGATTTAGACAACACAAGAAATGGTCAGATCCTCTACAACCAATACACCAGTGGCAGTATCCTCGGACGAGCTACAGAAGACATTAATCGTTACTTCCCAGCGTTGAACTTCAAGGCCAACTGGGTCTTTGTTGCAACATGGTATCAGGTGGCTTACTATCGAAGAACTGGAACAGTAAGTCATCTTGTTCTAAATGAGGAAACACATTTGATGTGTATTTTACCTATTACTACATATATTTACTATAATAACCACATGTACATTTTTTCCAGCAAACAACGGCCCAAGCAGTCTTGATCTCTGATGGCCAGAACTCATTTGTGCTGATGAATTATGGGATGATAGACTTTACACCTGCCAATTTACAGGTAGAGCCATTCAAATTAGATGCAATATACAATGTAAAAAGTTGCCATGCCTTATTTAAATCTGAATGTAGTAATGGAAATGCACAAATACAAAAAGATTTAACTACTTTTATCTATTTGACATCTATTTCCAGGCTGGATATGACACAGAAAACTCCCCTCACCATTTCTCCATCCCTGGATCATTCTCTGACACTGCAACAGGCATTAATTCAACTTTCCCCCGGAGCAGCAATGTCAATGTACCCGGTCGCTGGGCTTTCCGGTTAGACGGAGGATTAAGAAGCTGCACTTTCAAGGTTTTTTAATAATTCATCTGATTGTCTCAATGATTTCAGTCTTTGTACATATAACCATCTCCCTTTGATCAAGGGTCTACCCACCTCTGTCAACCATCAACATTAGTGTGCTTAACAAAGAAACTATCCTAAAACTTGCCTAAAATTGTCAAGTAACAAGTTATTTTGCAATACTGTAGAGAGAAGACCAAAACAACACTACAATAGTGGCTCTGTTTATCATCAGATTACTTCAAACTGGAAGAACGATTTGCTACTTTATTGTGCGACATGTATTGTGTGTAAAAACTGGTATTTTTTACCTTGACCCACCAACTGTGGTAGCAGCTGCCACACTTATAAGTGTCAGAATACTGGCTGACTGTAGCCTCAGATTGTGCTTTTCACACCTTAAATACACAAAATTAACCCTATTTACTTCTACTCTCCCCATGACACCTCCATTTTGTCCTGCTTTTCTCTTATTAACACCATTTGTCCATTTTTTTTTTCTATTGTTTTTTCTATTTTATTACCTAATATTGTTATATACCGTCAATGTGTGTTACTGTACAATATGGCATGTGTTTATGAATGTGTTGCATATGTTTACAAAGAAAATGAAATGGACAATAGCATTTAAGATAAGTCAGACAAGGAAAGGGGAAACACACATCTCTGGTTCTTACCTTGTGCTCCAGTCTATTGCTAAAAGGAGATTTTTGACTATTGAATTTCAGGAAACATTTTAGCAAAGCTGCATGCAACAAGATTGAGTGATAACTTGGTAGAAAACAATGAAAATCGTGTTCCAAGCAGTGTAGCTATATCGTTTTACAGTAAAAAAAAAAAAGAAAAAAAAAGGCAAATCACATGACTACAATTTAGTGTGTGATAAGCTACACATAGAACAATGACAATTTCATTATCCAAGTCCACTTAGCAGCCGTTTTGTGTTATTAATGTAGCACATGCTAAATCTTAATAATTTTTTATGCATGTCTTTGTCTCACCTTTTGCAGGCTGGTGAGTTTTTCTGGACAGACGATTGCTCCAAGTACTGTGAATGCCATGGTCCCAATGACCTGCGCTGTTATGCTGCATCTTGCACCCCTACACAAGAGTGCACCATCAGAAACTGCCGGCTGGGCTGTTTTGATCCAATGTCTACTTGCACTGCATGGGGGGACCCACATTACATCACCTTTGATGGGACAGTGGCTCATTTCCAGGGCACATGCTCTTACATCATTACTGAGAGTGTGAACCACGGCCCCAATGAAACACAGTTTCAGGTAGTAGCCACCAATAGTCACCGTGGCAACAACCGCGTGTCGTTTGTGTCAGCAGTGGATATATACCTCTCAAATCAAAGAGAGAGTGTGCATATCAGGATTGGACCCAACAATATAGTAAAGGTAAACCATTTATTACTTGAAGATGAACAACTTTCTAAATCGGTTTGGTGTAAACATACGTAACGACAAGTGCCTCCTCACCCTTCTTTATCTTTCTATAATCTTTCATCCTACCAGGTGAATGGAAGTGCCGTGTCTCTTCCCACAACTGCAGGAACCTTAGCTCAGGTGGTCAGACAGGGAGGCTACATAGTGGTCGATGCCATTAACTTGGTAGTCCACTTTGATGCCCGTAGTACTTTACTGGTCAGAGTACACTATCACTGTCAAAATAGAGTCACCGGGATGTGTGGAAACCTCAACAGTGATCCTGCAGATGACAAAGTCTTGCCCAATGGCACATTGGCACAAAATGACAATCACTTTGGACACAGCTGGATTTCACCCACAAGCCAACCAGGGTGAGCTGAACTTGTAGGGTATTCCACGCACAAAGTGGCATCAAAATATCATCAGTTAACAATCTTTCACTACATAAAGAAACAACAACACACTTATTACAGAAATATATGTTGTGGCAAAATAAACAAAGTGAGCCCAAGTATTAAACGTATAATGTCTTATCTAGATGTGGATCCACCGATGATATGATTGGTGATGGACTGGACAACTGTCGATTTAGGGCAGAGTACTCTCAGCTCTGTAGCGTCATCACCAACAGTAGCGGCCCATTCAGTGCCTGTCACCCGCACTCTGATCCTCAGCCATTCTTCAGTTCCTGTGTCTACGATCTCTGCCTCTACACTAAAGCCAATGGCATACTGTGTTCTGATGTCGCAGCCTATGAGAAAACCTGCTCTGTTTTGGGATTAAACATCTCTGATTGGCGCTCTGCTTTGTATTGTCGTAAGTTTGCATTAGACCATCGGTATCTTCTCTCTTACCTGTTTTTTTTCTCTTTCATCACTCCTTGTCTCATCATTTCCCCACTATTTCCATAGCTGAGTCAGACCCCTGTGACCAGCTGGACTGCACAGAGCATGAGTGGTGTGGTGAGAAGGACGGTGTGTACGGCTGCTTCTGTGATGAGCACCACCATCGGCCCAACAATATGAGCTACGGTGAGGGCAGCTCCTCTTAAAGCACTGCTTCGTTTTTAGATCACAGAAGTGACATGTGTAAGATGAGTAGTAGACATTGCTACATAGTACAATGGCATTGTTCGTGAAACATTAAGAGTGCACGGAACAATACGATCCACTCAGGTTTCGGTTTATCATAGTTCTTCCACTAAAAACAGGTAGAATTTAGCTATGACTCCCGAAGTGCATTTAGGCAAAAAATATCAAATCCCAACCTTAAAATTCTGTTCGTGCACCGCTGACGGCCAGTGGAAGCTAAAGATTACGGTGTTGAAAAAAGTGATTATGCAATCTGCAGCTTCCGGGCCAATTTTGAATGCTTTCAGGCGCCCCTGACTGGCAACAACAATTGCTGTCAAGGCTCATGGGTATGACGGACAAAACATGATTTCTCAGAAAAAAATGTTAAAATTATTTAAACTGGTGATTCAATATAAATCTATAGGATTGTTACAACATCTGTGAGAGTCAACTATTCTCTATGGGTTTGTCACTATGAGCAACACCTACATATATAGTAGTCATTTGATCCATTAGTAATCTAAAAATATTGATGAGTGCAGCTTTAACCATGAGACCATGTCTTTTATTTCTATCTCTCTCTCATAGACTCGTCCATCAGTTGTAACAGTAGTTCAGGCACCATGTCCGTGTCGCGCTGCCAGCTGTTTGAAGCTGGCTTCCACCCCGGCGCCCTCCACCTCCAAGATCACTCCTGCAATGGGACTGTCGAGGACGGACGACTAGTGTTCCACTTTAACAATGAGGACAAGCTGTGTGGGACAACTCTCAGGGTACAGCTCATAGACTATAATGGAATCAACACAGACTGAAGAAGATTTTAGATGTAAATGCTCTCCTTAACACGTATTACAACAAATAACTTATACCATTTTGTCATTTCAATTTTAAGAGCAATGGAACCCATTTCACCTATGAGAACGTGATCCAGGGCGACGTGGACACTCATGGAAGTCCAATCAGCCGCGAGAGAAACATTCATCTGCGTTTTTGCTGTGAATACCCTCTTTGGCAGGCCCTGTCTATGGATGTGGGCATCAACCCCGTAGAGAGGTGACAATACTATCTAATCTGCATGTTTTATTGACTTAAGTCTGTCTGTCCGTCCTTTTTTATAGTGAACATCTGTCTATAGCAGTGGTGGAATGTAACTAAGTACATTCACGCAAGTACTGTGTTTAAAGCGGCAGTGGGTAGAAATGGAGCAAGTATGATTAAAAAAAGTTGTTTTTATAAAACGATCTGGCCAAAGTCTCCCGTCATGGGCTAAATTTAAATTTTTTTGAAAACAGAGCCATAAGGAGGTGCAGAAGTCTAGTTATCTCTCAGAACACTTGAATCACAATATGCTGAAAGGTTATTATGGAATTTTTACCCAATGATGCCAAAAATATACTGCCCACTGCCACTTTAATCCTTAATGAAAATAATCATTAGTTGCAGTCCGATACAAATGAGCTACAGTAAACAGTAAAGTCCTGCTTCTAAATGAATGCATAAGAAATAATAATCTAATGATAATATAGTCAGAGGGGGCATTTTCTGCACTGAGTACTTTTATTTTTTATACTTTAAGTACATTTTTCTGATTATACTTATATACTTAAGTAACATGTACAATTCAGGACTTTTACTGGTAAAAGAGTAATTTTACAGTGCTGTATTAGCACTTTTACTTCATTAAAGGATTTGAATACTCTCTCCACCCGTTCCACCCTTTACGTATTCAATTAAAAATTAAATTTTTAACAGTGCTACATCTGTACCTGTGACCGTTTTTGAGTACTTATCTTCTGTGACAGTGGTGCTCTATGATGATGGTAATTACAAAGATTGAAAATAGGTGCCCGTGGTTGTTAGAAATTTTGTGTAACTGCCCACTACCCGCAATTTGCACCATCACAAATTAACTTACCATTTAAACCAACAATACAAAGAAAACTTAAAAGACATCCAGCAAGACTTTGTTGCCAAATACCTGCCAGTGACTTGTTCCTTCTCAAGTGTAGTAACATTATGTGTTGTTGTTGTTTTCGTAGCATTGTGAGGAAGAAGCTTCCATCAGGCCGAGGACGGTATTATGTGAGGATGATCCCCTTCCAGGACGCTGGCTTCCGCTACCCGATGACCACTAACATGGACATAGACGTGGAAATCGACCAGAGGTTGTATGTGGAGTTACGTACAGAAGGAGTCGACGGAAGGCAGATATCTACCGTTGTGGAATCTTGTTGGGCCACACCGATCAACGTCGCCAGCTACCCCGTCCGCTGGGATCTCATCACAGAAATGTAAAGGAGCTATTGCAACTTTATCTTATCTTAGCACGCTGATCACTGGTTCTTAATTGCCAAAGTCTGAAAACGTTATAGTCCGTCTGGTCACATCGTCTCTACTACTTTCTTCCAGGTGTCCTAATCCAGCAGATACTACAGTAGAGATAGTTCAGAATGGCGTCTCCACTGTGTCCCGATTCTCCTTCAGGATGTTCACCTTTACCAACTTTACATCCATCTACCTTCACTGCCACGTCCATCTGTGTCTTAAGGCACACAACAACTGCACACCTGTAAGTACTACTGTGTTTGTGTGCGTTTAGATAGATTATCAACAGGTGCATCAACAGAAGCCTCTAATGTTGTTGTTTTCCTGCAGCACTGCTTCCCAGGTCACCACTACCGAGGTAGGAGGGACACATCCGACCTTGAATTTGAACAGATCTCACTCGGACCACTAATCCTGCCACAACATCATTTAGGTAAAGATCTCTTATCTTCTCATACCTTTTGTACTTTTGATGACAGCAAACTTGATGAATATACATTTTATGTAAATTTTGGTTCTTCTCTTGCAGTCAGAGTGGTGTGATCGATGAGTGCTGCAGGCCAGGTGACCCCGCTGCTGACCCCACTGGTGACCCTGCTAGTCGGTTTGCTGACAGCAATAACTCTGGTCTACATCTAAGACAATCCATATTCTAAAATCACTCAAGCTTTTGGATTGAATTTCTGTTTGGGAGGCCTCATCATTGTTGTGTTGTGTGACTTGTTTTTGGTGGTTAGATTAAAGGATAAGTAATTATTGATTTACAACAGTAGGTGGGGCAATGTGCAGCATATATAAGTTGGATGTTTGAGTGTATTAGGTCCCTGCCCTTAAGAACCAGAAGGGCCACATCTAGTTTTGTTCCTACCTTCATCCGTACACACAGACGCCAGCATTACTGCACTGTTACACCTACTGCCCCCAGCTCTTACTCCATGTTTTTATCATTTTATCATCTGAAAATAAAGTAATTTGAATTGACTTGAGTCCTTAGTTTCTTTTGGGGTGTTCTTATCATTAAGTCTCTATCATATCAGATTTAGGGCTGTCAAACTATTAAAATATTTAATCACATGATTATCCGTAGTTAATTGTGATTAACTATGGTTGGTGGACATGGTTGGTACCAATGGATTCCTCAGGTTTTTGTAGTTTCGTACAGTATGATGCCAGGATCTTCACTCTAGCCTAAAAACTGAGACATATTTGCAAATGTGGCGTATGTTTGCTTTTGTTTTTTTACTGAAATACTCCTGCTTCATTGATTTTCATTGATTTTCCTACTATAAGCATTTTCATTTTTGGAAGAAATTTGTGAACACTCTCCTTCTCTCTCTCTCTGCTTTTACTTTTGGTATTAAATAACAGTATTATTGTAGATTTCTTTCCCTTTTGGATCAGGTTCTCTGGGGCCAGATTTATAGTAAGGAGGGTATTATCAGATGAAAGTATCAGATGTCACTGATGATGCAGGGCTAAATCAGAAATAGTCTAGTCTTAGTGCTGTGAATTGCACATCTATTACTCATCTATTAATATATAAAATAGACATCTTTGTTGTGGGTACCCTGTATCGTCGTCCCGAGGGGAGTTTTTCAAATTCATAAACAGAGGATGTACAGGGTCCTGAACTATTAATGATGCTTTCCTCTTAGTTCGTGTATTATACAGCTCCACCAGCTGTCTCTGGGGGTTCCCTATAATCTTTCTGGCTGTTTTGACTAGTTTTGTGAGCTTGCTTTTGTTTCTAGCCCCTGAATTTCCATACCAGTATGTTGTTGTTGATAGCGGATCCTAATCATCCTATATCCAAAGTTAGCTGAATAACATATTCTCCTTGTTCCCTGATTTTGAACCATCTCTGCACCATTCAGTTTGTTATTTTTTATGGGCTAATATTGAGTATTGCTTACTAGTGAAATGTTTAAAACATAATGACTATCTTCTTTCAGGACATAAACAGTGTCTCTGAGAACAAGACAATGCTTGGCTTTTGACAACCCTGTAAAGCTTTCTTTTATCTACTCCAGTTGATTTCCTCCTTTTCTTCCTGCATGATAAAGAACTGTTTGTAGATGGGAATCCAGGTCAACTCAAGTCAATCTTAACTGCCCCATAAGAGCAAATTTGGTTTGCTTCCATAATTTAGTACCGTCACTCACAACCACATCAAACCCTTTACAAAAGACTACTTCAGTAGCTGATCGTAAAAAGTCAAATTTGTGGCGCTTAAGTCCTGATTATGGTCACCTCGAAGGGCATTATCCTGCTTATACCATGATCACTTGCCAAAGAAAAAAATAATTAAGTCCATTAATTTATATTTTAATGCGTTTTGCAACCAAAATGTAAAGTTTTTCACAATCCACTCACTCTGTTTCCCTGGTAACACCTGAGGGTTTGCTAATACCTGGAAAAATCATAACCATCCCTTAAGGTTCTTATGTAATGGAAACATTGTTCACTGCTCCAGTAAATAGGACGGATCTTAGCTACAACAACAAAATCAATATCAAAAGTTTCACAAAGAAATGAGAGTACTGTCGGCTGCAGCCTGAAGTAGCGCGTTAACAGCGAATGGAATGCGAGATGATCGCTTATGTGATTGTATCAGTTCAGAAGGGCAGTGTAAACTTACTTCTTGCAGCTTGTGTTTTACACTCGCCACCCTGTGGTATTCAGAGGAACAGGAACTGAAGGACTGACGTTATACTCAGTGTTGTAAATAAGACATTCCATTTTTTTTATAGCCAGTGCATTCATTTATAACAGTGAATCATCAGTTTCAATGGAACTACTTAGGTGTCCATTATCACGAATTAATGGACACCCTGCAGCCAATCAGAATCGAGTATTCACCCAGACCATGATATAATTCCTGATAATGGACACCTATTCAGTAGTTCAGTCAGGACCACTTTAGTCAAAGAACTTTATTTTCATGCAGTAATATATACATTTATATTTTGGCGGTACGGCTCTGCTCTGGGATCTCCCTGCCCATCCACGCGCATACGTGGATCCACGAGCCCATGTGGTAGCGTGAGACAAGGAGAGCACTCCTCCTTGCCCTTCCATGCGCACACATGGAAAGCCAAAGGCAGGGAGAGCAGCAGCAAAGACCCCCCCGGGTGCAGAACAGAGCCCGCATCAATAACACAGAATGATACTGGTTTAGTTACACACATTATTAAAGGAGGTGTTGGGGTGGAGGTGGGTTGCGAGCGGCTTTGTAGAAGAAGCAGCACAGGTGGCCAGGTTGAAGGAGCTTAAATAAGGCGCCCTGTATGAAATTTGCCAATGAAAGCCTAGAAGGGAATCAGCTGATCTGTCAGATGATGCGTCAGCTGATTGGCCGGCCTAAGATCGGCCGCCATCAGCCGACAGCTGTCACATGAGCAGCGCTTGACTTCATGGCCTGCCTGAACTAACACTACGCTCGATTTCTGGTGAAACTGTCAGTGCTCCAAAAGCAGTATGATTGCTGAGCTGCTTTGTGCCTTGTTTTGTGCTGCAGAGCCCTTAAGTAATCAATATCTGTAAGCCAGTCCGACTCAATGCATTAATGAAATCCTGTAATTTTGTCTGTACTTCTGCAACATTGCAACCCCGTTCACCACAGAGATCAGAGAGACACTGTAAGGCTCACACTTGGACCTCTGGTCGCTGTGCCGGGTAAATACAGGGTATGAACATGTCTTTTTATCTCTTCATAACGTCTGTATTCCTATAGATGTTATATAGATAGATTATGGTTTATATTTTGGTTGTTCTTTATTATCTATTGAGGTAATATCAACCACTAAGGGACCAAGAAGCAGCATTTGTGCATATTCTAGCTGCTGAGAAATAGAAATACATGGCTGTTGTTCATTCGGTGTCACAGTAGGTTCAACACACTAGTAGTAGTTTCAACCAACATATCTGCACACAGGAACATAAACACCCACATACATTAACATTTCTACACAGTGACAGCACACAGAGGAAAAATCTCATCACATGTGGCGGTATACAAATCAAATCCATTTGACTCATAATTGTGCTATCACATTAAAGGTGCGATGTATAAAATGTAGCCACCTGCTCCAAACAAATAGGGGTCAGCATTTCACCTCTACTACTGGGTCCATACAATGTTAGCCATCTGTGTGTTTGTGCCACTAACCACAGGCTGTATGGTCTGTGTACGCTTTGATAGTTTTATTGGACTTAATCCGTGGTGGCAGATACAAGAAAATGATCCACACCTTCGTCTTGTCCTTACCGTGTTCTGAGTAGTCGAGTGGTCGACATTCGACAGCTCTAGGAGATGGACGCCCAGTCAGCGGCCGCAGCAACTCAAATTCAGCCAGCACAAAGCCCAGCGCCATGAGTCACAGCGGGCTGGTTGAGCGCTGGGTCCAACCTGTGTAACGGCAGCAACAGAAAGTTTGATGATCGGGCAGGAGTCACCTGGGATCAGACCCAGGTGCTGGGGTTTGTGTTGGCTGAATACAAGCTACCTGCTAACTGGAGGTACGTCTCCTGGCCAGATCTTACACATTGCACCTGTAACAGTGTCCGAGAAAAAAAACGAAAAGCAGAACCATATGACTCTGTGTCACAAGACAAAAACCTCAGGAAGCTCAAGTATGCAAACACACAATGGCTTAATTATCATCTCCGCCAGGAGATAATGAGATCGGCCGTGTGTGTGAGTTTGTGCGTGTGTGAGTGAGTGCATGGGTGTGCATATCTAGTGCTGAACCAAACTGCATAATAATTTGAGTGCTCATTTATGGCTGCATGTTCAAGGACGTCGCGTGGTCACTGTGGCTCACACTTTCTCAAAACAACTTTTATTTCCTGTTTGATACTGCCATTGATTGATTGCTGACTCCTCACTCACTACTCGCCACAAGTGATCACACAGCTGAGTGCACTGTTCACACCGAAGTATTCTCAAGCGACAGCCGGGCCGGTCTCAAGGCACCCCGCCAGCAGCTCCATCACATCTGAAAACGTCACAGCAAATTTCCAAACAGACGTTATTTGGATAAACTGACCACATATTTGGAATCTAAACGGTTACTTTCTCGCGTGAAAACATATTAAAACTTAATAAAGTGACATATTAACAGCTTTTATCCTGTCTCACAAGGCTGGCAACCAGGCCGGTTTCAAGGCTCCCTGCCAGTGACAGATTAACAGCTTAAACCGTTTGCTCAGTAGACTTGAAGCCTAAATAAACGCATTAAGTTGCGTTTTCACCCATAAGACAGAGCTGAAACGCACACCTTCTGTTGATTTGTGCATATCAGAATCTCTAATGGATGGGTTCACTGTTGCAAGCGAGGATTTCATTAAAAAGAATTTCCTGCTGAAAATTTTTACAGGAAAATTCTGGATCAACTACCCACACTGGTTTTACCTGCCTCTACAGTACAGTCATTAAATGTAAAAAAACCCCACCCTGCCTTGAATCTGGGCGCACAGCCCACATCTCATGTTTCAGCAAAAACTCTCTATGCTTCCTTATTGGTTATTCCATCATTTACTGTGGCATTCGTTTACGGTAAATGCTAGAACGGATTGTCCAGAGGGACGAATGGTTCAGGTTAGGATAGCCTATTGGTCAGGGGATATAAAGGATAGGAAGCGCCATCCATTCTATCATCAACCTTTCTTTACTTATCATGAGGTAGACTGTTGTTTCACCACTAATCTCACTCTCTGTACGTATTGTTGAGATTAACTTTTTCAATAAATTATGCAACATAAGATAAAGAACAAATCCTGTGTCCTAAAAGCAAGACTAAGCCACGATGACATGATGTCTTTATCATCATCAAATCATTATTATACCCCCGCGACAATGTAGTCGGGGGTATATAGTGCTCCGCGTGTCTGTCCTTCCATCTTTCCGTCCGTCCTTCTGTTCGTTTGTCACATTTTCGTTTCCGGAGCAGAACTCGGAAACTATTTAACTTAGGAACTTCAAATTTGGTATGATGGTTCACAGTGTGGTATAGTTGTGCCTTTTGGGGGTTAGAAGTCCAGGGTGCTCACAATTTTTGATAATAACAAGCTAGATTGTGCTCAATAGACTAATTCCATTAGTTCTAAAAGGGCCAAACCTTTGGCCCTACTTTAGTAGGGATCAAGCAGTGAGCGGGGGTATTTGAGCCATGCTCACTTTTGCCTTGTTGTTGTTTATTTCAATTTAATATGCTAATTTTATCTGTTTGCAGTCAATAACCTCCCACATAGAATAAACAAAGACAACAAGAGAGAGAGTCTTGCATATTTTCATTATACCGCACCACTCCTTCATCTGGCACACCATTTCAAACCACTGTCACGTTGTTCAAGCCTGGCATTTATGTATCTCATCATTTTACGTCATATGGTTCTTTGCAAGACAATGACTTTCCAGTAAGCCACTTTCCTTCTGTACTTTTGGTACTCATGTACTGATACACGCCTAGTAATAATTGACAATTATCTTTGTTTGGGTACGGCTGTAATTAAACTACGCCCATTTCAGTATTCATACAGTACATGTTATTCTTATGGTCTAAGACAGTCCAAAAAATATTAGTAAACATGAACAACTCTCTCCCAAATCAAAAAACTAGAGTGCAAAAGAATTGATACTGTAAATATTTTAGCGGCATATACTATATGTATACACATTTCTTTTAAATGTGCTGTCTCTTTTAAATTACATTATTCTATGAAGAACATTTTAATTATTTCAACTTTTCTTACAATATATCATATAAATTTGTATTTAAGTCTTTAAATGTATCATTGTTAAGAGATGCACTGCATGTAATTCACATTTTAAATGGACTCACTTTATTAACCGTGCTATATAAATAAGCTTGTTTTACTTTGCCTAGTCATGGAAGTTAACTAAATTGACTAAATAACTTTTCATATAATATATGGTGGATAAATCACCTGATTAATTCTAGTAATAACTTTGCTTGATCATTTGATACCTTTTTAAAAATAACTTAAAAGAAGATACAAACAGTTCCTCTTCTTTGCCAGTTTTTACTTTGTCACTGTACTTTTGATGTGCATATTCTAAAATCAACCATATAGGCGAACAATTCTTCACTTTTCAATTGAAACAAAACCGAAACAAAACAACAAGGCCTCGGAACAGAAAGTGTTCACACCTATAACTCAGTCAGCAACTTCCAAAACACTTAAAATGTCCAAAGTTCCCGCATAGTTGATGTATGGTTAGGTTTAGATACTTAAAACTTTATAGTTAAGGTTAGAGAAAAATCGCTGCATTTGACTGAAAATGTTAACTACTGAATAAATACACCCCATGAAAACTGTTGATTTTCTGATAATTTTATCCAGATTAAAGGGACTGTTTGTAACTTCTTACACTCTTATAAATCATTGCGGGTCGGTGTTTCCTATGCGCGCTCACGTGTGACTACGTTGTTCCAACACAAACTACACAGAATCACCAAAACCGAAAAAAATAATATCCAGTGATGCCCGTCTTGCAAAACAGTGTCAACTCTTCCTGCTCCAACTCCCCGACCGTGGTCAGAAGACACACAGGGGAGACCATAGCTTTGGTCTCCAGGGTCGGAGTCGACGCTGTACTCTGCTCTTCTGCCTGCCTGCCTTCACTCACCGCGCTCATTCCCACTTCCTCCACCTCCCACGTGCATGCGCACACACTACACACTGCAGAAGAGTAACGTTATCGTCTCCGACCAGGGCTGCGGTGTCTCCCCAGTTCCTTCTGACCACGGTCAGGAGGCTGAAGAAGGGCACAGTATCAGCATCAATTCGTCTGGTCAGCTAACATTACTGCCAAGCAGGCGAAATATAGAGTGATATTGTGGTTTTAGCTGACTTGTGTCCACAGGTGTCGCAGTTAACAAGCAATTTCTGATTCTTACATAGAGTCCCTTTTAATAGGGTCATTGTATCTGAAAATTTTGATTTTTAAATTAATTTGTCAATGTTGGGAGCACTGTTACGACTGTAACAAAGGAGGGAAATGCACATCAATCTTAGCAGTAACAAATTGATTTATCAAAGTAAGTTACAAATGAAAATTACAATGAGGTTTGTCAGTGTAAAACAAAAGAATGCAACATTGCACACGCACGCACGCACACACACACACACACACACACACACACACACACACACACACACACACACATGCACACACACACATACACACACACACACACACACACACCATGTGAGTCAGGGTCCTGGCACCCAAACTACCTCAATATCTATACATATGGATAAATCTATACATCTATATACATATAAACATATAGCTATACATCTTTATCCTGTATATCTACAGCTGTACCTATGTCTATATAAATAGATATAGTATATATAGTATATACTGCATACAATAAAGAAAACCCCCTAACCTCTCCCGTGCTCTCTGAGACAAGGGGACCTGCCAGTAGCCCTTCATTAGATCAAACTTTCTGACCCCACTCGGTCAATACAGTCTTCCCTATGTGGAAGTGGAAATGAGTCGGATTTTGTGACATTGTTGACCTTACAGAAGTCTGAACAAAACCTGGGAGTGTTATCGGATTGGGCGCAAGCAAGCAAGCTGACGCCCAGCAAGAAGAGGATGACTCTGCAATACCATTACCAAGCATATACATCCAAATACTTAATTTTCTCTGGATGAACATGATAAAACCTCTGCTTAATGGGTTGTTTACAATCTCCAACATCTACATCGTGCTACAATAAATGTGTGCGAATAGGCGTATCACCAAACCAACATGGATGTCGCTTAATCAAGTCTACTAGCTGGCTGCGCTTGAAACCCTCCAAATGGCTCGACAAGCCCTCCAGATCCTGCAGAGATTCCAAATTTTTAAGATGACCATAAAGTACTGCCTCATCTGGGCCTGACACAAGGAGGAGCCTGAGGAGATTATGTGTTCGGCCGTGTGTAAGTGTGTATGTGCATCTGTCTGTCCACAGCTAATCTCGCATACTACTGGGCTCACAGGTGTAATATCTTTTGTGCTCATTTATGACTCTATGCTCAAGTTTGCGGTGATTCACACTTTTTGAAAAACATTATTTTTTTATTTTTTTTTATTCATTTATACTATCATTGACTGCTGATTTCTCACTGCTTTTAACTGGCCGGTAGAGGCTGTAAGTCATCGACTGCTTCAGTGTGGAATCTTGTTTCCGCTAGGGATTAGGAATTGTTCCTCTCTTGATTTAGTCCCATTTCTATGGCAGTAGAAGTTAGTTCATGCTTTTTTACAATGGTGACCAATGACACTTAAAGCCCCCCTCCAGCCAGTTTTACTTCCTGTTTTTTGGTTAACGTTCTTTCTCAAACAGAGAATGGGATAGTGGTTAATAGTCAGATGTAATACATTACCATGGCAACCAGATTAAATCGTCTTTCAACCCATTTAGATGAATTTACTGTTTCTCAGACCACAAATGAGACAAGATTTAGCACAACACACCAACCTTCTCTCACTTGCCCTCTTCTTCACCGTCTCCTCCTGGCAAGGCGGCAGTTTTGGGACGTTTTGGAGGTGCACCGTCCACCAGCACCGGCCGCTCTTGCCCCAGCTCCCAGCACCGAAACCTCACCGGGCTGCACCGTGATTAGTTTATTCTCTAACGGGACTTTTCTCTTGTTTTCTTTTGGGCTGAAAGTTGTGCGCTCCCCGTCGTTCGGACCTGAAACAAATTTGGCAAACATTTTGGCTAATCAACTTAGTCAGGAAATGACTCAAATAAATATGAAATATAGAAATGCCAAAATACACTAGAGGGGGGCTTCAAATAGCTTCCTTACTCAAAGTACTAAAGCTTTTGGTAAAATATGACATCACATTGTGATAATCTGCGTTGTTCTTGATGCAAAATGGAATGTTTGGTTCGCTTGTTATAAGGAAGCAATAAGATTGTTTCCATCCGATACTCCTGTAACTGGTTGAACAACAGATTTATTGGGACTGTGCCAGCTTTTTACAGTATAAAGCCTTGTTGCAGTGCTGCAGTCTCCAATGGGCAACTCAACAACCAAAGAAGCATATAAACAGGTAATTTTTTTCCAACTGAATTACAGTAAGAACTTAATTGAGAATTTTAACTATATTGGAGTTAAACAAACAATTTCCACACTGCACTGACAAAATGCATTTACTTTAAGAAAGCAATGTTTCATTTTCACAGACATCTTCATTTGACACTGTCAATATTCTATTTTTATTAGCATTATTTCCTCAGACACATAGGTGATGTTTTCCGTCTTGTTTAGCAATTAGCAGGATGTAAATCATATGTTATATGATAACATACTTGACAAATCATAGAAAAATAGGCTGATCCAAACAAGTGATTTCCTTTAGGTGTAGCTCCAGATTTTTTTTGCTCTTTTAAAATTTGTGTAATACAATACATGAATACAAAAACGTTGCAGATGTATAATGTGTATAATGGACATTTGTATATCTAGATCAATACAAATTTAAATCTCTAAACATCTCTTTTTGCTATTAAAACCATAAAAACAGATTTACAGGACTATGCATCCTTGGTGGGGTATGGAGTCTCTGCAGTCTTTTTTTTTTTTTTATTCCTTTGAAATTTAATTAATTCTATTTGGTCGGCAGGTTTGAATATTTGGCTTTGGAGAATGGCGAGTCAAATAATGTTGCCTGTGCTGCTTTTGGGGATGATAAGTAAGTATCTAATTAAATCAAATTAAGTTGAAGTACAGTACAGAAAATCTTTAAGTAATTTGCTTTGTTTTACTATACTAAACACATAACATAATACAAGTTACATAATACCAGGCTGAAAATTGAATTAAATTGAATTAAATATTCAATTAAATTAACTTATACTTCCGTATCTAAATGTATGTAAATTCACTAACTGACATTTGTTTATTGATGTTAGCAGACTCTGATTTTTATCCAATTATATTTTTTATAATATTTTATATTTATGTGTTTGTTTTCATAGGTATGGTATCTCCTCAGACTGCAAGTAAGTTGAAGTTTAAATAATCTTTTAGTCATTTGTTCATACTTTTAACAGATCAGTCATACAATCAGTAGCTCAAAGCAGTTTTAACTTCAAGGTTATATGTATTTCCCCTGGATTACAGCTAATACCACTGCTGTATGATTGTTTGTTAGCAGGAATAAGTAGCTTTGAACAGAACGTGTTAGCTGCAGCTTATGTCAAGCTAAATTTCAAGTTATTTTTCCCTTTTAAGGTTTTGAAGTGTATAGAGACTATAAAATCATAGCTCACAGTATAAAGTATAATACATGAATTTATTACTATACTTTTATAATAGTACACAATTTACATCCCATGCAAGTGTTAGTGTTACAGTGCGTTCATATAGCACAGCAAAAGCAAAGGGTGTGGACTGAAGGTTGGGGAGGTACCACACTTTGACACCAGAGGCAATGGTTTGCTTTGCTTTGTTATACCTATCAAGTTACATGATACCAGGCTGAAGATTGAATTAAATTAAATTATATTAACTTTTACTTCTGTAGATGCATTTATGTAAATTTAATGACATTTGTTAATTGATGTTAGCAGAATCTGATTTTCATCCAATTATATTTATGTGTTTGTTTTCATAGTTCCGACGACTACTCAAACTACAAGTAAGTTGAAATTTAAATAATCTTTTAGTCATTTGTTCATACTCTTAACAGATCAGTCATACAATCAGTAGCTCAAAGCAGTTTTTACTTCAAGATCATACCTAATTTCCTCTAGATTACAGCTGATACCACTGCTGTATGATTGTTTGATTGTTAGCAGGAATAAGTAGCTTTGAACAGAACGTGTTAGCTGCAGCTCATGTCAAGCTAAATTTCAAGTTATTTGTCCTTTTTAAGGTTTTGAAATACATAGTGACTATAAAATGACAGTATAAAGTATTATACATGAATTTATTACTATACTGTTATAGTAGTACACAATTTACATCCCATGCGAGTGTTTAGTGTTACAGTGCGTTCATATAGCACAGCAAAAGCAAAGGGTGTGAACTGGAGGTTGGGGAGGTACCGCACTTTGATACCAGAGGCAATGGTTTGCTTTGCTTTGTTATACTTAATAAGTTACATAATACCAGGCTGAAAATTGAATTAAATTCAATTTATATTAATTTCTACTTCTGTAGATGCATTTATGTAAATTCACTGACTGACATTTGTTAATTGATGTTAGCAGACTCTGATTTTTATCCAATTATATTTATTTGTTTGTTTTCATAGCTACCACGACTCCTCAGACTACAAGTGAGTTGGAATTTAAATAATCTTTTAGTCATTTGTTCATATCTCAACAGGTCAGTCTTACAATCAGTAGCTCAAAGCAGTTTTATACTTCAAGATTATACGTATTTCCCCTGGATTACAGCTAATACCACTGCTGTATGATTGTTTGTTTGTTAGCAGGAATAAGTAGCTTTGAACAGAACGTGTTAGCTGCAGCTCATGTCAAGCTAAATTTCAAGTTATTTGTCCCTTTTAAGGTTTTGAAATATATAGTGACTATAAAATGACAGCACACAGTATAAAGTACTATACATGAATTTATTACTGTACTGTTATAATAGTACACAATTTACATCCAATGAGAGTGTTTAGTGTTACAGTGCGTTCATATAGTACAGCAAAAGCAAAGGCTGTGAACTGAAGGTTGGGGAGATACCGCACTTTGACACCAGAGGCAATGGTTTGCTTTGCTTTGTTATACTTAACAAGTTACATTATACAAGGCTGATAATTTAATGAAATTCAGTTATATTAACTTTTACTTCTGTAGATGAATTTATGTAAATGTACTAACTGACATATGTTAATTGATGTTAGCAGACTCTGATTTTTATCCAATTATATTTATTTGTTTGTTTTCATAGGTTTGGCGGGTCCTTCGATTCCAAGTAAGTTGAAATTTGAATAATCTTTTAGTCATTTGTTCATACTTTTAACAGATCAGTCATACAATCAGTAGCTCAAAACAGTTTTTACTTCAAGATTATACATATTTTCCCTGGATTACAGCTAATACCACTGCTGTATGATTGTTTGTTTGTTAGCAGGAATAAGTAGCTTTGAACAGAAAATGTTAGCTGAAGCTCATGTCAAGCTAAATTTCAAGTTATTTGTCCCTTTTAAGGTTTTGAAATATATAGTGACTATAAAATGACAGCACAGAGTATAAAATATTTTACGTGAATTTCTTACTATACTGTTATAATAGTACACAATTTACATCCCATGCAAGTGTTTAGTGTTACAGTGCATTTATATAGCACAGTAAAAGCAAAGGGTGTGGACTGAAGGTTGGGGAGGTACCACACTTTGACACCAGAGGCAATGGTTTGCTTTGCTTTGTTATACTTAACAAGTTACATAATACCAGGCTGAAAATTGAATTAAATTAAATTATATTAACTTTTACTTCTGTAGATGAATTTATGTAAATGTATTAACTGACATATGTTAATTGATGTTAGCAGACTCTGATTTTCATCCAATTATATTTATGTGTTTGTTTTCATAGCTACGACGACTACCGTGATTACCACGATAAGTAAGTTGAAATTGAAATAATCTTTTAGTCATTTGTTCATACTCTTAACAGATCAGTCATACAATCACTAGCTCAAAGCAGTTTTTACTTCAAGATTATACCTATTTCCCCTGGATTACAGTTTATACCACTTCTGTATGATTGATTGTTAGCAGGAATAAGTAGCTTTGAACAGAAGGTGTTAGCTTCAGCTTATGTCAAGTGAAATTTCAAGTTATTTGTCCCTTTTAAGGTTTTGAAATATATAGTGACTATAAAATGACAGCACACAGTATAAAGTATTGTACATGAATTTATTACTATACTGTTATAATAGTACACAATTTACATCCCATGTGAGTGTTTAGTGTTACAGTGCGTTCATATAGCACAGTAAAAGCAAAGGGTGTGGACTGGAGGTTGGGGAGGTACCGCACTTTGATACCAGAGGCAATGGTTTGCTTTGCTTTGTTATACTTAACAAGTTACATAATACCAGGCTGAAAAATAGTTAAAATTAAAAAAACAAAAAAAACACAGTTTAACCTTTGCCAATATGGCATTTGCCAATAACACCAATATGAGCATTTTATATTTTTTTTAAAATGTGGTGTCTTTTGTTCTTTCTAGTACCCCTCTACCCCATTGAGGGAACCAGAAGCTCTGCCTCAGATGATGGAAGTTCTCCTCGAATTCCCCTGCAACGACCTTTTGTGTATTTCGGACGGACGCATAATCAGATTTATGTATGTAACAATATTATTAGCATTTACTAAATCCATAAATTATTATTAATTAATAAATAAGAGAAGCACATTCTGAAATATTTTATGAAATTAATAATACTTTATTTAACTTCTACCTAAACAGTAACACTTTATAATAACTATCATTTATAAATGGTAAATTGATAGTTAATTAAAATTTAGTTAATAGTTACTTTACTGTTAACGAACCATGAAATGATAATTAATAATGTTTACTAATTATTAGAAATGCTATAATTAACATTAGTTTAAAAGTTTTTTTTATAAACTTTTATATAATATATTAAGTATTTGTTAATGATTACGAAATGATTTGTGAACATTTCAGAAATTGTTTATAAACATCTACAAACATTACATAGATAGATAAATCAGATATTTGTAACACTTTTTTAATGGTTTATAATTGATTTGTAAACCATCTATAAACATGATTTGGATGGCTTTTATAAAGTTGCAACTAATTCTAATATCTTGTTAAATGGTTACTAAATGCTTTGTAAAGCATCTAAAACCATTATCTAAATAGATAGTATTAAAAGTATTAACTATCTATGTAATGTTTATGGATGTTTTACAAACGATTTCTTAAAAGTTTAGAAATAATTTGGTAATCATTAACAAATACTTAATATAGTATATCAAATGTTATAATGTATACAACTATAAACTGTTAATAAATACTTTAATAATGCAATCCAAATATAATTGTTATCGTCTCCTATCAGCTATGATACAATATATAATTTATAAATGAATTATTTCATATTACACAAACTAATGATAAAATAACATAAATTATAGCATAACTAATAATTGGTAAACATTATTAATTATCATTTCATTGTTTGTTAACAGTAAAATAACTATTACAAAGTTTAATTAACGATCAATTTACCATTTATAAGTGATTTCTAAGTTTATTATAACGTGTTACCATACGTACTAATTCTTTGTCAGTAAGAAGTGGTTTACTTTTTGGTTTCCAGGTGAACCACAATGGACACCTGACCTTTAACAGTCCTTGGAGAAGTTTCACAGCTCAAAGGATTCCAGTGCGTGGATCCAGAGACCTCATTGCTCCATTCTGGACAGATTTAGACAACAGAGAAAATGGTCAGATCATCTTCAACCAATACACCAATGGTAGTATCCTCGGACGAGCTACAGAAGACATTAATCGTTACTTCCCAGCTTTGAACTTCAGGGCCAACTGGGTCTTTGTTGCAACATGGTATCAGGTGGCTTACTATCCAAGAACTGGAACAGTAAGTCATCTTCTTCTAAATGAGGAAACACATATGATGTGTATTTTACCTATTACTTCCTATATTTACTATAATAACCACATGTAAATTTTTTTTCAGCAAACAACGGCCCAAGCAGTCTTGATCTCTGGTGGCCAGTACTCGTTTGTGCTGATGAATTATGGGATAATAGCCTTTACAACTCGCAATGTACAGGTTAGAGCCATTAAAATTATATGCAATATACATTGTAAAAAGTTGCCATGCCTTATTTAAATCTGAATGCAATAATGGAAATGCACAAATACAAAAAACTTTAACTACTTTTATCTATGTGACATGTATTTCCAGGTTGGATATGACACACAAAACTCCCCTCACCATTTCTCCATCCCTGGATCATTCTCTAACACTGCATCAGGCAGTAATTCAACTTTCCGCCTGAGCAGCAATGTCAATGTAACCGGTCGCTGGGCTTTCCGGTTAGACGAAGGATTAAGAGGCTGCACTTTCAATGGTAAGACCAGAACCAGAGGGTGGTCACCAAAGGTACTTCTTTACAGTAATGTACATATATGATCACCACTCCATGAAGATATTGGAAATTCTGACGATAAATCTCTGCTTGTTGAAGCATGTTTTATATGCTGCACACAGCTGAGTATATTGTGCACTGAACTGCTATTACATTAGAATATGGTGACATACAAATGAACTGTGTTGCAAGTCAAGTTTTAAAAAAAAATTCTTTAATTTCATTATTTTGTGATTTGCTTTGGTATGCCGAAGTATTTCTTAAAAGTAAAATGGTAATGTATTCTACAAGGTCAAGACGCTGACCATGATAATGTCCCCAGTTTAAGATGGCTAGGGATCATTCTTGCATGTCATCCTCCTTTCTATCCTCTCATTTCCTGTTACCACTCTACTGTTTGCTATAAAAACAAAGGCAAAAATGCTCCCAAAATCTTTGAAAATCAAATGTTTTAAATGCTAATAGTGTTTGCATGTTGAAGTCAATGCCTTTCAAGGAAACTTTCTTTTTATTTTCTTCAAAGATCAACCCGTGCAGCTGGGTGACTCATTCTGGAGTGACAGTACCTGTGCACAGAAGTGCACTTGCACCTCAACAGGCCTGCAGTGTGTCAGCCAACCCTGCTCCTTTTCCCAAATCTGCCGACCTACTGCCTTTCAGTTCTCCTGCCAGACGGTGCGGAGAGGCATCTGCTCATTAAGTGGTGATCCACATTACTATACCTTCGATAAGAAAGCGTTTGACTTCATGGGCACCTGCACTTATGTTATTTCTGAGCAATGTGGTCGTGGGCTGCCCTACTACAGAGTAGAGGGCAAGAATGAGCATCGGGGCAACACTCGAGCCTCTTGGACACGACTGGTCAAAGTGTACGTCTATAATGAAACCATCGAGCTTGTCAAGGGACATCCTGCTGCAGCCAAGGTTAGAACTAAGTCTCCACTTACTGTAATATTTTTTATTTTGTACATATTTTTACAACTGTGTCTTTGCTTGCTGGTGTGCTTTCAGGTCAATGGCATCTTTGCAGCCACTCCATTCTATCTCAACAACGGTGCAATCCATGTTTATAACTCAGGATTTTCTGTGGTCATCAGTACTGCCTTTGGCTTGGAGGTGTCTTATGACGCAAATCATTATGTTAGGATCGGTGTGCCCTACACTTACCAGAATGCAACATGCGGCCTGTGTGGAAACTTCAACAATCGCCCTGAGGATGACTTTCAAACCCGCCAAGGCGAGCTTGTGAGCTCTGAAGTGGTGTTTGGCAACAGTTGGCAAGCATTAGGGGACAATGAGACTGATTGTGGGCCCCGATGTGCAGGGCAAAGCTGTGCTGCCTGCACTGTGGCTCAGAGAGCTTTGTACAGCAATACTACCCATTGTGGTATTCTCCAGAGCAGCTTTGGACCTTTTGCTGGTTGCCATCAACAAATTCCCCCACAGACCTTTGTGCAAGGCTGTGTGTTTGATCTGTGTGTTGTAGGAGGGTACCAACCCATTCTGTGCCAAGCCCTAAATGTGTATGCAAGTCTGTGTCAACAGAATGGTATACAGCTGCCAAACTGGAGGAGACGAGGCTTCTGTGGTATGTCTGTCCGTCAATCAACAAGATTTCAAAGAATACTTTGGGTAAAATGTCCATGATGTCAATATCAATGTTGTTTTCTTGTGTTTAGAAATCATCTGCCCAGCCAACAGTGACTTTGTGTCCCAAGGCACAGGATGTCCAGCCACCTGTGTCAATCCTAATTCTACCAACAACTGCCCTCTTCCTTCCCGGGAGAGCTGCATCTGCAATTCAAGCCACATCCTCAGTGCTGGAGTCTGCGTACCTCATGCTGAGTGTGGCTGCAGCTTTGAGGGTCGCTACTATCGATCTGGAGAAACTGTAATACTAGACGAGGACTGTAGGAGACGCTGTATCTGCAGTAGTGGTTCCATGACTTGCCGCTCCCATGTCTGTGGACCATTAGAGTCTTGCAGGGTGGAGGAGGGAGTAAGAGGATGCAGACCTAACAGTTATGCAACATGCTGGATAAAAGGTCAAGGGTCATATCATACGTTTGATGGACTGACTTACCATTATCCTGGGGCGTGTCGATTGACCCTTGCCAAAGTAATTGGATTGTCTAGTTACCCAGATTTTGTGGTGACAGCAGAAAAAGTGCCCAGAGGCCAACAAGGCTTTGCTCGGTTCCTGAAGTTTGAGGCGGAGGGAACACAAATCTCCATTGAAATGACAGACAGCAGCGAAGTTCAGGTATGTCACAAAAATATTTCAAGAGCTTATGAAGAGAAATGAGTGGTGACACCAGAGAGAAGTTTTAAAAATAGGATTATTTCTGTCTTACATGTTGCAATCTTGTTTAGATCAACACATAAAAGGAAACATCAAAAATTGATTGATATAAACTGAAAACCTTGTTACCCATAAAATCTGACACTGGTTGTTTAAATGGTCCTTTAGGTTGATGGTCAGCAGATCAGACTACCATTCAGCTCAGCATCCAATCAATTCCAAATCTACCACAGCAGCATTCACAGTATCATCCTTCGCACCTCCTTTGGTGTAACTGTGCAGACAGTCTGGCCTCACTTTGTGCGTGTCACTGCACCTGGTATCTACAACGGTTCATTGGGTGGACTCTGTGGTAATTACAATGGTCACCCACATGACGACTTCCGCAGACCCGGCGGCGTCCTGGTCAACAACTCTCAGGACTTTGGGGACAGTTGGCGAGATGGCCCCCTCACGGCACACTGCGTGGAAAGTGTAAATCATAACTCACTGACAACAAATTACAATTCTAGTGAGTACTGTGGCATTCTTGCCTCACCGCATGGGCCGTTTGCCCAGTGTTTGGCCATGGTGAACCCACAGCAGCATGTGGATGCATGTGTGGAGATCCTTAGAGCCTCTAGAGATCCAGCATCAGCGCTATGTGAGGTCCTACGAGATTATGCATTAATGTGTCAACAGAAGGGTGTTGCCCTTGGACACTGGAGGAATGCAACTAACTGTGGTAAGCACTTTTCCCAGTTTGGTGTAGGTAGTTTTGATATAATATCAATGATTTTGCTTAATTAATTGCTTTGTTTTTCTTTAGAACAAAACTGCCCTCAAAACAGCCATCATGAAGTCTGTGGAAGTACTTGTCCTTCCACCTGCCCCAGCTCCGCTTTCCCTTTCACCTGTGACACTGTGTGTCAGGATGGGTGCCAGTGTGATGATGGTTTTATCCTCAACGGCAATCAGTGCGTACCACCTACAGGCTGTGGATGCAATCACCAGGGACGCTATCGGCGAGGGGGCGAACAGTTTTGGCACGGTGATGAGTGTCAGAGCTTGTGTACCTGTAATGGCGCTACCGGGGCAGTCCACTGTATCCCCAACTCCTGTGGTCCCCAAGAGTCCTGCCGTGTGGTGGAGGGTGAGTTTGGCTGCCATCCCAACCCTCATGGCACCTGCACTGCCTCCGGTGACCCTCACTACACCACCTTTGATAGCAAGCGCTATGACTTCCAGGGAACCTGCCGCTATGTTATGGCGACTCCGTGTAATGCCACTGATGGACTCAACCAATTTTCAGTGGAGGCTAAGAATGAGCCATGGAGAGGGCTGCAAGTTTCAATCCTATCTGATGTTTTTGTAAATGTGTGTGGTTATCGAGTGCATATGTCAAGACGGAGCCACGGTGTGGTACAGGTGAGTTGCACAGATTCAGAACTATCTAAGAAAATCTTTTTCAACTCATTCCTCTAATATCTACATCTATTTTTAATCTACACTGGATTTTACAGCTGTCATTTTTAAAAACACCAGAACGCAAATACAAATCTATGATTATTCATCCAATTTTGTTTTTCCAATGTTAAAGGTGAATGGAGTAACTAAAAACTTACCTATTCTCTTGAATGGAACTCGTGTCTCTATCTATGCAAGTGGATTTCGCACATATGTCGATGCTGATTTTGGCCTGAGTGTCATGTACGATGGATCGTATTATATGTCAATCTCTGTACCTTCAAATTACAGGTAACCTCCATTTATAAGCTATGTTAAAATGCTTTAGTTTACATTCTGAAAAGTTATTTTTTTGCGAATATTTGACACATTTACCTTCAATTTATCAACATATTGTCTTCAATCCAGTGGGACGACATGTGGACTTTGTGGAAACTTCAATGGAAATCCAAATGACGAGTTCCACACTCCATCTGGAACGTTGGTCACCACTCCACAAGAGTTTGGGACAGCTTGGAAAGTGGCAGACAACTACACCTGCAGTGATGGGTGTGGCTCCTCCTGCCCACAATGCACCAATGAGGGACCTGCTAGAGCCCAATGTGAGGTGATTCTATCAGCCAGCGGCCCCTTCAGCTTCTGCCATGAGCAGGTGGACCCAGCGCCATATTTCAATAGCTGTGTGTTTGATGTTTGTCTTGGGGGAAATGAGCTCCTATGCACGGCCATTCAGGCATACGCCAGTGCCTGTCAGTCCGCTAATGTTCAAATCTACCCTTGGAGACTGAACACCAACTGCAGTAAGTCGACCAGTTAATGTGTCGTTTGTCTACTTTACAAACAGACTAGGAAACAATCAAAGAAGTGTTTTCCAAGAAAATGTTTCAACCTACTGCATCTGCATACAGGCTTAGTTAATTGACAGATTCAACCATTTTTAACCATCTGACATCCATCATTTCTTTCCTCACTTATAAAGGTATTGACTGTCCAGCCAACAGTCATTATGAGCTGTGTGGTACCGACTGTGCCCACACCTGTGCCAGCAGCGTTGATGCCACCTGTGAGCAAGTTTGCTCGGAGGGATGTTTCTGTGATGAAGGTTTACTCAGGGGTGGGACGAGTTGTGTCCCTGAGGGAAACTGTGGCTGTCAATATGAAGGCTTCTACTACGATGTAAGTCATATAGTTGTAAATGAATAGAACACCAGATTTGTATAACTATGCCTCAATAATAAATCTGATTGTCTCAATGATTTCAGTTTTTGCACATATAACCATTTCCCTTTGATCAAGGGTCTACCCACCTCTGTCAACCATCAACATTAGTGTGCTTTACAATGAAACTATCCTCATTTGCCTACAATTATCAAGTAACAAGTTATTTTGCAATACTGTAAAGAGAAGACCAAAACAACACTACAATAGTGGCTCTGTTTATCATCAGATTACTCAAACCTGGAAGAACGATTTGCTACTTTATTGTGCGACATGTATTGTGTGTAAAAACTGGTATTTTGTACCTTGACCCACCAACTGTGGTAGCAGCTGCCGCACTTATAAGTGTCAGAATACTGGCTGACTGTAGCCTCAGATTGTGCTTTTCACAACTTAAATACACAAAATTAACCCTATTTACATCTACTCTCCCCATGACACCTCCATTTTGTCCTGCTTTTCTCTTGTTAACACAATTTGTCCATTGTTTTTTTTTCTATTTTATTACCTAATATTGTTATATACAGTCAATGTGTGTTACTGTACAATATGGCATATGTATATGAACGTGTTGCATATGTTAACAAAGTAAATGAAATGGACAATAGCATTTAAGACAAAAATCTGACAAGGAAAGGGAAAACACACATCTCTGGTTCTTACCTTGTGCTCCAGTCTATTGCTAAAAGGAGATTTTTGACTATTGAATTTCAAGAAACATTTTAGCAAAGCTGCAAGCAACAAGATTGAGTGACAACTTGGTAGAAAACAATGACAATCGGGTTCCAAGCAGTGTAGCTATATCGTTTTACGGTAAAAAAATAAATAAATAGCAAATCACATGACTACAATTTAGTGTGTGATAGGCTACAGACAGAACAATGATAATTTCATTATCCCAGTCCACTCAGCAGCCGTTTTGTGTTATTAATGTAGCACATGCTAAATTTTTAATAATTTTGTATGCATGTCTTTGTCTCACCTGTTGCAGCCTCTCGATGACTTCTGGACAGACGATTGCTCCAAGTACTGTGAATGCCATGGTCCCCATGACCTGCAATGTCAAGTTGCATCTTGCACCCCTACACAAGAGTGCACCATCAGAAACGGCCAGCTGGGCTGTTTTGATCCAATGTCTACTAGCACTACGTTGGGGGATCCACATTACATCACCTTTGACGGGGCGCTGGCTCATTTCCAGGGCACATGCTCTTACATCATTACTGAGAGTGTGAGCCACAGCCCTAATGAAACACAGTTTCAGGTAGTAGCCACCAATAATCACCGTGGCAACAACCGCGTGTCGTTTGTGTCAGCAGTGGATATATACCTCTCAAATCAAAGAGAGAGTGTGCATATCAGGATTGGACCCAACAAAATAGTAAAGGTAAACCATTTATTACTTTGAAGATGAAAAACTTTCTAAATCGGTTTGGTGTAAACATACGTAACGACAAGTGCCTCCTCACCCTTCTTTATCTTTCTATTATCTTTCATCCTACCAGGTGAATGGAAGTGCCGTGTCTCTTCCCACCACTGTAGGAACCTTAGCTCGGATGGTCAGAGAGGGAGGCTACATAGTGGTCGGTGCCATTGATTTGGTAGTCCACTTTGATGGCCGTAGTACTTTACTGGTCAAAGTACACTATCGCCGTCAAAATAGAGTCATCGGGATGTATGGAAACTTCAACGGTGATCCTGCAGATGACAAAGTCTTGCCCAATGGCACATTGGCACAAAATGACAATCAATTTGGAAACAGCTGGAAGTCACCCACAAGCCAACCAGGGTGAGCTGAACTTGTAGGGTATTCCACGCACAAAGTGGCGTCAAAATATCATCAAAATATCATCAGTTAACAATCTTTCACTACATAAAGAAATAACAACACACTTATTACAGAAACATATGTTGTGGCAAAATAAACAAAGTCAGCCCAAGTATTAAACGTATAATGTCTTTTCTAGATGTGGATCCACCGATGAAGTGATTGGTGATGGACTGGACAACTGTCGATTTAGGGCAGAATACTCTCAGCTCTGTAGCGTCATCACCAATAGTAGCGGCCCATTCAGTGCCTGTCACCCGCACTCTGATCCTCAGCCATTCTTCAGTTCCTGTGTCTACGATCTCTGCCTCTACACTAAAGCCAATGGCATACTGTGTTCTGATGTCGCAGCCTATGAGAAAACCTGCTCTGTTTTGGGGTTAAACATCTCTGATTGGCGCTCTGCTTTGTATTGTCGTAAGTTTGCATTAGACCATAGGTATCTTCTCTCTTACCTGTTTTGTTTCTCTTTCATCACTCCTTGTCTCATCATTTCCCCACTATTTCCATAGCTGAGTCAGACCCCTGTGACCAGCTGGACTGCACAGAGCATGAGTGGTGTGGTGAGAAGGACGGTGTGTACGGCTGCTTCTGTGATGAGCACCACCATCGGCCCAACAATATGAGCTACGGTGAGGGCAGCTCCTCTTAAAGCACTGCTTTGTTTTAAGATCGCAGAAGTGACATGTGTAAGATGAGTAGTAGACATTGCTACATAGTACAATGGCATTGTTCGTGAAACAACACGAGTGCACGGAACAATACGATCCACTCAGGTTTCGGTTTATCATAGTTCTTCCGCTAAAATCAGGTAGGATTTAGCTATGACTCCCAAAGTGCATTTAGGCAAAAAATATCAAATCCCAACCTTAAAATTCTGTTCATGCACCGCTGACGGCCAGTGGAGGCTAAAGACTACGGTGTTGAAAAAAGTGATTCTGCAATCTGCAGCTTCCGGGCCAATTTTGAATGCTTTCAGGCGCCCCTGACTGGCAACAACAATCGCTGTCAAGGCTCATGGGTATTGTAGTAATGTGAACCATCAACGATTCAAAAATGACGGACAAAACATGATTTCTCAGAAAAAAATGTTTAAATTATTTAAACTGGTGATTCAATATAAACCTATAGTATTGTGGGTTTATTACTATGAGCAACACCTTTAAAATTACATATACAGCAGTCATTTGATCCATTAGTAATCTAAAAATATTGATGAATGCAACTTTAATCATGAGACCATGTCTTTTATTTCTATCTCTCTCTCATAGACTCGTCCATCAGTTGTAACAGTAGTTCAGGCACCATGTCTGTGTCGCGCTGCCAGCTGTTTGAAGCTGGCTTCCACCCTGGCGCCCTCCACCTCCAAGATCACTCCTGCAACGGGACTGTCGAGGACGGACGACTGGTGTTCCACTTTAACAATGACGACAAGCTGTGTGGGACAACTCTCAGGGTACAGCCCATAGACTATAATGGAATCAACACAGACTGAAGAAGATTTTAGATGTAAATGCTCTCCTTAAGACGTATTACAACAAATAACTTATACCATTTTGTCATTTCAATTTTAAGAGCAATGGAACCCATTTCACCTATGAGAACCTGATCCAGGGCGACGTGGACACTCATGGAGGTCTAATCAGCCGCCAGAAAAACATTCATCTGCGTTTCTGCTGTGAATACCCTCTTTGGCAGGCCCTGTCAATGGATGTGGGCATCAACCCTGTAGAGAGGTGACAATACTATCTAATCTGCATATTTTATTGACTTAAGTCTGTCTGTCCTTTTTTATAGTGAACATCTGTCTAAAGCAGTGGTGGAATGTAACTAAGTACATTCACGCAAATACTATGTTTAAAGCGGCAGTGGGTAGAAATGGAGCAAGTATGATTAAAAAAAAAAAGTTGTTTTTATAAAACAATCACGTTATCCTGACAGTAGTGCATGAGACTGATGAAAAAAAATCATGTGCATCTGTGTCCTCCGTTGCTCCTATGGCATTGGCCAAATTGCACAGAGGAAAACAACCAATCAGAGCCGAGCTGGAGTCTGCCGTCTCTCAGCAGCTGTCAATCACTCGCAAACTCGGCAGCGCTGATCAAATATGAATCAATATTCTGTAACTGAAATGCCTATTTCTTGCCTCAAATGTTTTCAGAAACATCTTGTAGTGTACTGTTTAGCTGTTGAGAAAATACCAAGCATCGCCCACCAGCCAGAGAATAGCCAATAGGAATGCTCTCGCTCTGAAATGACCTGTGATTTGCCAAAATTGTACTTTAAGTACATTTTTCTGATTATACTGACATACTTTTACTTAAGTAACATGTATAATGCAGGACTTTTACTTGTAACAGAGTAATTTTACACTGCTGTATTAGCACTTTTACTTGAGTAAAGGATTTGAATACTCTCTCCACCCCTGGTCCATAGTGATACGTCATGGCGTATGTAATGATAGTAGGGTTTCAATATTTACGCATTCAATTACGGTATATTTAACAGTGCTACATCTGCACCTCTGACCTTTTTTGAGTACTTATCTTCTGTGACAGTGGTGCTCTATGATGATGGTAATTACAAAGATTGGAAATAGGTGCCCTTGGTTGTCAGAAATTTTGTGTAACTGCCCACTACCCGCAATTTGCACCATCACTAATTAACTTACCATTTAAACCAACAATACAAAGAAAATTTAAAAGAAATCCAGCAAGACTTTGTTGCCAAATACCTGCCAGTGACTTGTTCCTTCTCAAGTGTAGTCACATTATGTGTTGTTGTTGTTTTCGTAGCATTGTGAGGAAGAAACTTCCATCAGGCCGAGGACGGTATCATGTGAGGATGATCCCCTACCAGGACTCTGGCTTCCGCTACCCGATGACCACTAACAGAAACATAGACATGGAAATCGACCAGAGGTTGTATGTGGAGTTACGTACAGAAGGAGTCGACGGAAGGCAGATATCTACCGTTGTGGAATCTTGTTGGGCCACGCCGATCAACGTTGCCAGCTACCCCGTCCGCTGGGATCTCATAAAAGAAATGTAAAGGAGCTATTGCAACTTTATCTTATCTTAGCACGCTGATCACTGGTTCTTAATTGCCAAAGTCTGAAAACTTTATAGTCCGTCTGATCACATTGTATCTACTACTTTCTTCCAGGTGTCCTAATCCAGCAGATACTACAGTAGAGGTAGTTCAGAATGGCGTCTCCACTGTGTCCCGATTCTCCTTCAGGATGTTCACCTTTTCCAACTTTACATCCATCTACCTTCACTGCCACGTCAGTCTGTGTCTTAAGGCACTCAACAACTGCACACCTGTAAGTACTACTGTGTTTGTGTGTTTTTTAGTGAGTTTAGATAGATTATCAACAGGTGCATCAACAGAAGCCTCTAATGTTGTTGTTGTCCTGCAGCACTGCTTCCCAGGTCACCACCACCGAAGTAGGAGGGACATATCCCTCCATGGATTTGAACAGATCTCACTAGGACCACTAATCCCGCCACAAGATAAATTAGGTAAAGATCTCTTATCTTCTCATACCTTTTGTACTTTTGATGACAGCAAGCTTGATGAATATACATTTTATGTAAATTTTGGTTCTTCTCTTGCAGTCAGAGTGGTGAGAGCTACGAGTGCTGCAGGCCAGGTGACCCCACTACTGACCCCACTGGTGACCCTGCTAGTCGGTTTGCTGACAGCAATAACTCTGGTCTACATCTAAGACAATCCATATTCTAAAATCACTCAAGCTTTTGGATTGAATTTCTGTTTGGGAGGCCTCATCATTGTTGTGTTGTGTGACTTGTGTTTGGTGGTTAGATTAAAGGATAAGTAATTATTAATTTATAACAGTAGGTGGCGGCAATGTGCAGCATACATAAGTTGGATGTTTGAGTGTATTAGGTCCCTGCCCTTAAGAACCAGAAGGGCCACATCTAGTTTTGTTCCTACCTTCATCCGTACACACAGACGCCAGCATTACTGCACTGTTACACCTACTGCCCCCAGCTCTTACTCCATGTTTTTATCATTAGCTTTTATACGTGACTTAGTTAGTATTTTTTGATATATATGTTTTATATGTTTTTAGATGTTGCATTTGTTCACTAAACAAATCACTGAAAATAAAGTAATTTGAATTGACTTGAGTCCTTAGTTTCTTTTGTGGTGGTTCTTATCATTAAGTCTCTATCATATCAGAATTAGGGCTGTCAATCTATTAAAATATTTAATCGCGATTAATCACATGATTATCCGCAGTTAATCGCAATTAATTATGGTTGGACATGGTTGGTACCAATGGTTGGTACCAATGGATTCCTCAGGTTTTTGTAGTTTCGTACAGTATGATGCCAGGATCTTCACTCTAGCCTTAAAACTGAGACATATTTGCAAATGTGGTGTATGTTTTTTTTTTTTTTTTTTTTTACTGAAATACTCCTGCTTCATTGATTTACATTGATTTTCCTACTATAAGCATTTTCATTTTTGGAAGAAATTTGTGAACACTCTCCTCTCTCTCTCTGCCTTTACTTTTGGTATTTAATTAAAGTATTATTGTGGATTTCTTTCCCTTCTGGATCAGGTTCTCTGGGGCCAGATTTATAGTAAGGAGGGTATTATCAGATGAAAGTATCAGATGTAACTGATGATGCAGGGCTAAATCAGAAATAGTCTAGTCTTAGTGTTGTGAATGAGCACATCTATTACTCATAGAATAGAATAGACATCTTTCTTGTGGGTACCCTGTACACGAACCAAGAGGAAAGCATCATTGATATATTAATGATGCTTTCCTCTTGGTTCGTGTATTATACAGCTCCACCAGCTGTCTGGGGGTTCCCTATAATCTTTCTGGCTGTTTTAACTGTTTTTGTGAGCTTGATTTTGCTTCTAGCCCCTGAATTTCCATACCAGCATGTTGTTGTTGATAGCGGATCCTAATCACCTAAATCCAAAGTTAGCTGAATAACATATTCTCCTTGTTCCCTGATTTTGAACCATCTCTGCACCATTCAGTTTGTTATTTTTTATGGGCTAATATTAAGTATTGCTTACTAGTGAAATGTTTAAAACATAATGACTATCTTCTTTCAGGACATAAATGGTGTCTCTGAGAACAAGACAATGCTTGGCTTTTGACAACCCTGTAAAGCTATAAAATCCTCTCTTATCTACTCCAGTTGATTTCCTCCTTTTCTTCCTGCATGATAAAGGACTGTTTGTAGATGGGAATCCAGGTCAACTCAAGTCAATCTTAACTGCCCCATAAGAGCAAATTTGGTTTGCTCCCATAATTTAGTACCGTCACTCACAACCACATCAAACATCTTACAAAAGATCACTTCAGTAGCTGATTGTAAAAAGTAAAACTATAACAAAGATGATCATAAAAAACTGTGAAAACGATAAGACCATGAATGTGACAAAACAATAAAAACATTCAAGGTACTAAAAATAAAAGAATGCAACAGACAAGACATGATAAAAAAAGCCACTTTTTTAGAGTGTATCAATGTACGAAATATCGCTGTGCATCAACACGGTCAGAGTGAGCCCTATTATTTAATCCTAACAATAACCACCGAAAATGTTGTTTGCCAGTTCAACAAGGCTGTCAAACATGTTCTTAAAGACCACTTTTAGGTTTCCCTACCAGACTATCACACATCCTCAGGAAGAAAATAGTGTTTTTGCGAGCGAGCATGTGTCCCGACCCGGTACATTTATACGCTTAAAAAGTTACAAACAGTCCCTTTAAAGGCCATTTTAAAATAAGTTATTTTCTTTAACACTCATAGCCAGAAATCTCCACTTCAGTAGTACTTACATTCACCAAATGTTCCAGTTTCATTTCTATCTATATTCCGAAAGTTTTTACAGGTTTTGTTATTTTTAATGACTGTTTTATGGAGGGACAAAAAGAGATATCCAAATTTCCTCTGTAAAAACCTTTGACTCTAATATGTAGTAAGTATTTTGAACCTGGCTTCATCTAATGTTCAGCTTTCTGTTTTGGAAATGTATGCAAATTAGCACATATTTAATAAGATAATGACTCATTTGCATATTCAAACATAAAATTTAAGAAAACTTGTAATACAAAAAAACAATCGCCTTAATGTAAGTAATCAACTCGGGAAGTTTCATGGTGATATATTAGTTAATTTTTTTTACCCTATTAACCTGTAATCTCTACTGAGTCCGTTACTTATATTTACCTAAATGTTAATTATTTGTGTTTCATTGAAATAACAGATGTCTCCCTCTGTGATATTAAAATCAAACAGAAACTTGTTTGAGACCGGTACACCTTCAGTCTAAACATTTTAAGTTATGCGGTTGTAGTATGATAATGCAATGAAACTGCATCAACATGCAATGATAGTTGAACTTTGTTAAAAAACAATGCTGACATCGTGCTCACTCTAATGGTTTACCTGCTGTATCTGAAGCAAGTTTCACATTTCTACAGGTTGATTGATCTTGAAACACTGAAAAGCAAAATGCATGATTTACTGTAATACCCACGAGGAAGAACAACTTGACTTCTAGTCTTACCACTGAAAGTGTTTCCCATCACTTATATTTTGAGAATGATTTACTGAGTTTCAGCAGTAAATCATTAGACAGAGTGCAATATATCCCAAATCTATGGCAGTAAAACCTACTGCATGGTTATTAACCACAATTGACGTCATTCTGTAAACTGCCATTGAGAAATACTTTTGACAACATCCTCAAGCATTTGGTAGAGTATTAGATTACATTTTCTTCTTACATTTAATATTTTTCATTATTATTAAAGTACAACAGAAAAAAATGGTGAATTAAATAAATTGTTTTAAATTTTACCCATTTAAACTAATAAAAAACAAAACAAGATAAAACAAATGGGTACTTATGTATCTATAAATCAGGTTTATGGTACCATGCCAGCTTTCACTATATAAAGCCTTGTTTCAGCCCTGTAGTTTCAAATAGATGAGGGAAACAGACAGCATACATGAACAGGTGAGTTTAGAATGTAATATTAAATAACTCAGTATTTTGTTATGGTATAATGTAAATAAAGTTCATTATGTTTGATCAGCAGATTTGATATGGTAGTCTGACAGAATGGATGGTCAAATCATGTTGTTTGTGCTGCTTTTGGGGATGATAAGTAAGTAATATATTTATTTTATTATATTTGAGGATAGTTTATTTTTTTAAATTTAATCTAACTCAACATCCTGAATTGGTGGCTTGTTTTGGATATTAAATTTTGTTTGTTTTTGGAAAATAATGTACATTCTCTGCTCATTTATTTGACTCATCTGGTATCTTTTGTTTCATTTACAGATGAGGTGACGCCTCAGGTTGTCAGTAAGTTCACACCTATTGGATCCTTTTTAATATTTGATTTTCATCAGTTCATGCCAGTCATACAATCATTGTCCTGTGTAAAGATTTAAAACCTGTGGTGGATAGAAACTTCATGTACATAATAAATGAGCACAATTAACATTGAGCTATCAATCTATAGATATATGTACTGTAGCTAAAGCTAATAGAGACTGATGCAACGGCCCTGCAATAAATTCTACATTTGTAAAAGTTATTCATGTTCCGTTTTTGTTTAAACTGTTTTAGCGAGATGTTGATTCAGAGAGGTGTTTCTAATATTTTGTCCACCCCATTTATATCAGTGAGGGTAAATCACAGTTTTCTCTTTTCCTGGAATAAATACAGTTTATGGCTACATGGTTTGCAGAATACTGGCTATTACCTAGCCCCGTTCTGGGCCAATATACTATATTTGTGTTCATTTTTGCTTTCTAGGACCCCTCTACCCAATATCTGGAACTGCAAGCTCTCGATCAGATGATGGAAGTTCTCCACGGATTAACCTGCAGCGACCTTTTGTCTATTTTGGACGGACGTATAATTATATATATGTATGTAAAATTAACTTGGACAAAATAATGTACATATTTTATGCAGACCGTGATCATATTTCAGTCACATTAAAATTCCTGACTACAACCTAATTCTAATACAAGGTCATTGCAAAAATGTAAATACTGTAAGAAATCACATTTTGTAAAACTATGTATGTAATATTTCGATTTTTTTTTTTTTACTTAACATACACAAACCTACTGATCACTATAGAAGGTGGTAGTCTGTAGTTTGCAACATCAAACACTATTATTATCATGTCAACACTGGTCCTAGTGCCAGGCAAAATTTGAGCCTGTGAATTTAGAAATTGTAGCTGATGATGTTGGTAAAAAAATATCTGCTTTTATTTCCAGGTCAACCACAATGGACACTTGACATTTGACAATCCACTGAGTACTCATGCACCTCAAAGGTTCCCACTACGTGGACCCAGGGACTTCATTGCTCCATTCTGGACAGATCTTGATAACAGAGAAATTGGTCAGGTCTACTACAACCAATACACCAGTGGCAGTGTCCTCCAACAAGCTACACGGGACATTAATGACTACTTCCCAAGCATGAACTTCAATGCCAACTGGGTCTTTGTTGCAACATGGTATGAGGTGGCTTACTTTCCAAATTCAGGAACAGTAAGTCAACTTAATTCCTTCTTTTATTTTGAAGTGTTATTATGGTGATGATATTGCAATCCAAATTAATTTTCTTTGAACATTCACTCTGGGACAAAAATGTTACACCTGCTGTATTCTTTTCCTGGAGATGTATTAAATAAATTATCAGCTATTGGGAAATAGCGGAATATAATTATTAATAATGTTTATAATAAAGTCATTTTCGATCAATTTTGAGGTAAATTGGCAGTAATTCCAAAGAAATTTCAAATAGGTTACTTGCTAATCATCACCTAATTACCATGAAATTTGCGGACCTGTAAAAGGACATATTACCCATATAATGAACTGAAAAGGAACATAGAAGCATGAAATAATGAATAAATGACTTAAACGTGCAGTGTGTAGGATTTGGCGACATCTAGTGGTGAGGTTGCAGATTGCAACCAACTGAAGCTTTTCCCGTGTGTCAAGCTTGTAGGACAGGGGTTGGCAACCTAGCATGCGTGCCACAATTAGTACAATTAACCAATGGCCCACTAGCAACAAGTGTGCAAGAGTTTTTTTTGGGAATGTTGAAGTGCCCTCTAATCTACATGCCAGATTACCTTTTTCACAGCCTTTGGCCGTTGCGCGGCCTGTTATTTACGGTAGTATGATTCATTTGTTGCCATCTTTGCAGAATTTGTTTATAAGTTTATAGCAGATTGGTGGACGGTTGGTAGGGTTAATGATTTCAACTCAGATGTGGATGTTTTCATAAGGATGGTAGTCTTCTTGTATAGTGCTCTCTATATATAATTACAATGTCCTGATTTTGGGAGACACATGTTTTTTTTTTTTTAAATGTTGCTATGCACATTGCCTATATGGATGGAATAAAATTACAGATCTGTTGGAGATTCAAATTTAGATGTGGTGTCATAATTAAACTTAATGCTAACCTTAATGTTCGTATGGCACACTGATTAATAAGAACATTTAAAAAAGGCACTTCATATCAAAGGTTGCCGACCCCTGGTGTAGGAGAACATTCCAGTGGCCAATGCGAAATCGCGAATGTCCCGGTCTAGAGCCAGTGTTTCGTTTGTCCATTCTGGGTTACTGTAGAAACATGGCGGTGTGACATGGTGGACTCCGTGAAGAGGACCCGCTCCCTATGCAAGGCCTATAGAAAGGAGGCTGGGTCACGCATCATATCTCCGGGGGTATAACACATGCTCAGTAAAATCTGGTTTGCACTCGCCGAAATTGAGCCAATCGCAACGCACGACCGCAGCTTCAGTTACACTGCGCATGTGTTATACCCCATACCCCAAGACCCATGTCCGCCCGTGACCCAGCCTCCTTTCCATAGGCCTTGTCCCTATGTAGATATAAACGGCTCATTCTAAGGTAACGAAAACACAACGATTCTTATTTTCAGGTGATTATACACTAAAGAAAACATACTTACTGACATGATATTCCATTTCTGCCAATAGATCCCCCTAAATTCCTTTAATACACTGATGCACTGAGACATGTTATAAAAAAGTGTTTCTGAACTGCAGTATACAGTATTAGAGTGTAGAAAAGCAGTACATATGATAATTAACTCATATTTTCCAGCGCACAACTGCCCAAGCCGTGCTGATCTCTGGAGGCCAGTATTCATTTTTGCTGATGAACTATGGGATAATAGCCATTACAACTCGCAATGTACAGGTCAGATCCACTACAATTATGATGTGTGTTTTTAGTTGCCATGACTAAAACCAAAGTTGATAATGTCTTCTTGTATATTTTAATAGCCTACATACTAGCCATACTCACTAATTCTAATTACATTCATTTTATTTTTATCACTTGTATTTGCAGGCTGGCTACGATACAATAAACTCTGTTTACCATTTCACCATCCCTGGATCATTCTCTAACACTGCAACAGGCAGTAACTCAAATTTCCGCCTAAGAAGCAATGTCAATGTACCCGGTCGCTGGGCTTTCCGGATAGACTTTGGATCAAGAGGCTGCACTTTCAATGGTAAGATCAGATACATAGGGTGATCACTATTGTGACCTGACCTGTCCCAACTGAACCCGCCTGGTACTGCCAAATTTGAGAGCCACAACCAAAACCATTGGCCATATTTTTGTATGTTATCAGCAAGCTTTGGACCGACAGAAAGGCTTTCTCATAAATAATAAATAACTAATCTGGCAACAGCAATAATAGATTAGTTATAGAATATGGCACGGCAGCCCACTGGCACAAGACATACTGTATGTAACTTATACTAGTTGATAAAACATGGGCTAAGTGTTTAGTGATAGTGCAACTACTGGTCCTATAACATCAGCTAGGTAAACGTGGATGGTTACCTCAGAACGCCTGAACAATCCAAGTATAACAGAACTTACTGTACAGGCATAATTGCAATGCTCTTTATCTATTAGGTTTTAGCACCATCCTCTGGTCAAACGTAAACCCTACTACACTGAGGTTCCTTTCGCTGCTGCTGCTGCTGCTTGGTACAAGGCTGATTACACTGTGGGAAGGTTTAGCTTGCAAAGTGTACGTCTCTGCCATCCTGCATGGTCAACACGTTCTCATCCCACCTCGTCACATACCGTCCCTTTGTCACGCCCCTTGGCATCACTTTATTTTCGGCATCAACACCCTTGGCGTCACTTTAGTAGGTGCATGAAATTAAATGGTTTAAATGTAATGGGATCAGCACATTAAAGTCTATACATTTAAGTGACCTTTTCCTTTCATTCTTTTCCAGGTGTATCCGTGCAGCAAGGTGACTCATTCTGGAGCGACAGTACCTGTGCACAGAAGTGCACTTGCACCTCAACAGGCCTGCAGTGTCACAGCCAACCCTGCTCCTTTTCCCAAATCTGCCGACCTACTGCCTTTCAGTTCTCCTGCCAGACGGTGCAGAGAGGCACCTGCACCATAAGTGGTGATCCACATTACTATACCTTCGATAACACAGTGTTTCACTTCCAGGGCACCTGCACTTATGTTCTTTCTGAGCAATGTGGTCGCGGGCTGCCCTACTATAGAGTAGAGGGCACGAATGAGCACAGGGGCACCACTCATGTTTCCTGGACACGACTGGTCAAAGTGTACGTCTATAATGAAACCATCGAGCTTGTCAAGGGACGTCGTGGTGTGGCTAAGGTTGGTGATTTTGACTAGTTGAACTTTGACTCTTTCAAATGATTCCAACTTTGTTTTTGCTACTCTTGACACATTTGCTGGTGTGCTTACAGGTTAATGGAAACTTTGCAGCCGCTCCGATTTCTCTTAACAATGGCACGGTCCAGGTTTATGAGTCAGGTTTTTCTGTGATCGTCAGTACTGACTTTGGCTTGGAGGTGTCTTATGACACAAATCATTATGTTAGGATCAGTGTGCCCTATTCTTACCAGAATGCAACATGTGGCCTGTGTGGAAACTTCAACGATGATCCCAGGGATGACTTTCGAACCCGCCAAGGCGAGCTTGTGAGCTCTGATGTGGTTTTTGCCAACAGTTGGCAGGCATCAGGGGACGATGAGCCTGGTTGTGAGGCGCAGTGTGGAGGTCTGGATTGTGCTGCCTGCACTGAGGATCAGACAGCTTTGTACAGCAATACTGCCCATTGTGGTATCCTCCAGAGCAGTTCTGGACCTTTTGCTGGTTGCCATCAACAACTTCCCCCACAGACCTTTGTGGAGAGTTGTGTGTTTGATCTGTGTGTTGGAGGAGGGTACCAACCCATTCTTTGCCAAGCCCTAAATGCATATGCAAGTCAGTGTCAACAGAATGGTATACAGCTGCCAAGCTGGAGGAGACAAGGCTTCTGTGGTATGTGTGTCCGTCAATCAATATGATTTCAAAGAATCCTTTGGGTAAAATGTCCATGATAATATCAGTGTTGTTTTCTTGTGTCTAGAAATCCCTTGCCCAGCCAACAGTCACTTTGAGTCCCAAGGCACAGGATGTCCGGCTACCTGTGTCAATCCCAATTCCACCCACAATTGCCCTCTCCCTGCCCAGGAGAGCTGCATCTGCAATTCAGGCTACATCCTCAGTGCTGGAGTCTGCGTCCCTCATGCTGAGTGTGGCTGCAGCTTTGAGGGTCGCTACTACCGCTCTGGAGAAACTGTAATACTAGACGAGGACTGTGGGAGACGTTGTAGCTGCAGTTATGGTTCCATGACTTGCCGCTCCCATGGCTGTGGTCCACATGAATCATGCAGTGTGGAGGAGGGAGAAAGAGGATGCAGACCTAACAGTTATGCAACATGCTGGATAAGGGGCCCAGGGTCATATCACATGTTTGATGGACTGACTTACCAGTATCCTGGGGCGTGTCAATTGACTCTTGCCAAAGTAATGGGCTTATCTAATCATCCCCACTTTGCAGTGACAGCAGAAAAAGTACCCACAGGCCAACAGGGTTTTGCCCGGTTCCTAAAGTTTGAGGCAGAGGGAACACATGTGGCCATTGAGATGGCAAGTAGTAGCAGAGTACAGGTAAGTGATTGGAACTTTTTTGAAAAGACAGATTCTTAATGTGATATATCCACTATTTTAACAGTGAGGCATCTGAACACTAATGAAGATGGGGGAACGGAGTTATGGCTTTTGGAAAACTGTAAATTTTGTTTGCAAAAAAAATGAAAATACTGTATAAATTAATGGTCGTAATTTTGTTTTATAGGCAAGTGATTATGGTATAAGCGGGATAATGCCCTTCGGGGTGTCCGGTTGCCTCCGCAAAGTGGGGCATTATCCCTTACTTAAATCTTGTTAATTACAACGTATGACTCTAAATGGTCCTTTAGGTTGACGGTCAGCGGATCAGACTACCATTCAGCTCCGCGTCCAGTCGAATCCAGATCTACCACAGCAGCATTCACAGTATCATCCTTCGCACCTCCTTTGGTGTAACTGTGCAGACAGTCTGGCCTCACTTTGTGCGTGTCACTGCACCTGGTATCTACAACGGTTCATTGGGTGGACTCTGTGGCAATTACAATGGTCACCCACATGACGACTTCCGCACACCCAATGGCGTCCTGGTCAACAGCTCTCTTGACTTTGGGGACAGTTGGCGAGATGGCTCTCTCGCTGCACACTGCGTGGAAAGTGTAAATAATAACTCTACAACAAATTACAATTCTAGCGAGTACTGTGGCATTCTTGGCTCACCATATGGGCCGTTTGCCCAGTGTTTGGCCATGGTGAACCCACAGCAGCATGTGGATGTATGTGTGGAGATCCTTAAAGCCTCTAGAGATCCAGCATCAGCGCTATGTGAGGTCCTACGAGATTATGCACTTATGTGTCAACAGAAGGGTGTTGCCTTAGGACACTGGAGGAATGCAACTGGCTGTGGTAAGTACTTTCCCCCCTTTTGATGTAGATGGTTTTGATATAATATCAATTATTTTGCTGAATGGATTGCTTTGTTTTTCTGTAGAGCAAAACTGCCCTCAAAATAGCCATCAGGAAGTCTGTGGAAGTACTTGTCCTTCTGCCTGCCCCAGCCTCTCTTTCCCTTTCACCTGTGCCACTATGTGTCAGGATGGGTGCCAGTGTGATGATAGTTTTATCCTCAACGGCAACCAGTGCGTACCACCTACAGCCTGTGGATGCAATCACCAAGGACGCTACTGGCAAGGTGACGAACAGTTCTGGGATGGAGAGGAATGTCAGAGCTTGTGCACCTGTAACGGCGCTACCGGGGCAGTCCACTGTATCCCCAACTCCTGTGGTCCCCAAGAGTCCTGCCGTGTGGTGGAGGGTGAGTTTGGCTGCCATCCCAACCTTCATGGCACCTGCTCTGCCTCTGGTGACCCTCACTACATCACCTTTGATCGCAAGGCCTATAACTTCCAGGGAACCTGCCGCTATGTTATGGCGACCCTTTGTAACGCCACTGACGGACTCCACCAATTTTCAGTGGAAGCTAAGAATGAGCATTGGAGAGGGCTGCCAGTTTCAATCCCAGCGGAAGTTTTTGTGAATGTGTGGGGCTATCGAGTGCATATGTCAAGGGAGAGAAGTGGTGTGGTTCAAGTAAGTGGTTAAAATAATACCTGGCATTTCTCATCAGATGATTGCCATGCATAATTTAGATTCAGTCTAATTGGCAAATAATTGACAATTATAGCCATTCCCATGACCAAATTTATTCCAAACTCTCTTTTAGGTGAATGGAGAAACTAGAAATTTACCTGTTCTCTTGAATGGAGGTCATGTGTCAATCTATGCAAGTGGACCTCGTGTATTTGTCAGTGCTGATTTCGGCTTGAGTGTCACCTATGATGGATATAGTACAGTGTTTATCTCTGTACCTGCAAATTACAGGTATCTGCCATTCACCAAAGCTTAAATTGAAATGCTTTTAAAACTACATTTTCAATTGTATTTAAGTTATTTAATAATCCATCTATCTTATGATTCATGATGCTGAAAGTGTTTCATTATTGTCTTCAATACAGTGGAAGAACATGTGGACTTTGTGGAAACTTCAATGGAAATCCTAATGACGAGTTCCACACTCCATCTGGAATGTTGGTCACCACTCCACAAGAGTTTGGGACAGCTTGGAAAGTGGCAGGCAACTACACCTGCAGTGATGGGTGTGGCTCCTCCTGCCCACAATGCACCAATGAGCTACCTGCTAGAGCCCAATGTGAGGTGATTCAGGCAGCTGACGGTCCCTTCAGCTTCTGCCATGAGCAGGTGGACCCAGCGCCATATTTCAATGACTGTGTGTTTGATGTTTGTGTGTCGGGAAATGAGGGGCAAGATCTCCTATGCAGGGCCATTCAGGCATATGTCAGTGCCTGTCAGTCTGCTAATGTTCGAATCTACCCTTGGAGACACAACACCACCTGTAGTAAGTCAACCAGTCAATTCATAATTGTCCACTTATGGATAAAAGTAATTAGTTCATAACCATCTGATGATCATCATTTCTTTCCTCACTTATAAAGGACTTGACTGTCCAGCCAACAGTCATTATGAGCTGTGTGGTACCGACTGTGCCCGCACCTGTGCCAGCAGCGTTGATGCCACCTGTGAGCAGGTTTGCTCTGAGGGATGTTTCTGTGATGAAGGTTTTCTCAGGAGTGGGACGAGATGTGTCCCTGTGGAAAGCTGTGGCTGTCAATATGACGGCTTCTACTACAATGTAAGTCACATCCCAGTTAATACTGCAAAATATACAGAGTAATTATGTTTATTATCTTTATGTAAAATATTATTTCCGTTGTGGTAAGTTTCAAGAGCAGTAAAATCCTCCATCATTATCGTATAAACTGCTGTGCAGTGTTTTGGCATCTGATAAACCTCCAAACTAAACTAACAGTTGAAATCTATTAAAGGTCCAGTGTGTAAGATATAGCGACATCTAGCGGTGAAATTTCAGATTGCAACCCCTCTTGTGTAGGAGAACTACGGTGGTCGATGTGAAAACGTGAATGGTCCTTTCTAGAGCCAGTTGTCGTAAGAGTAGCGCGGGTCATTTTGAGAATAGCAGTGCACAAAGTGTGTGTGTACGGTGGAAGTGAGTGGTGAAGCAGAGAGAGAGATGAAATGTTTGCAGTGGAGCAGAAGACAGAGTTAGTTTAGCTTTGAGAATAGCAAGTGAATGTACAGTTGAAGTTGCAGTTTGTGCAGAAATAAATGCTGCAGCTCCTCAAGACCAATGGAGTTTTTTCGTGTTTGTTTCCCAGCGGCTGAGTGCAGACTAGACTAGACTAGACTAGATTGCATTGAATACTTGGTATTCAAATGCTGAACCAAAATTCTTTCATGTTCTACAGCGTAGGTTAACTTGAATTAGCAGCAATAGCAAGTTATTAAAATTAACACCATGAAGGCTTAAAGTGTTAATAATCAAAATCGCTCAAATAACAATTCTAACCAATGTACTTGTTGATAAGTACAGCTGGACGTCTACTCCTGTGGAAGACTAGTGGTGTAGAATGTAAACACTTTTGGTTTGTTTAGAAGTGGAATAACATTTTTCGGTTTTGACCAAAAATGATGCTGACATTAATATTGCACAATTATGAATAATTTGCCAACAATAATACTATGCCTCACACGGGGCACCATAGTGTTGGGGACGCAGATAGGAGCTGGTTTAGTTATTAGAAAATATTAAAGATAATTATCAATACTAATAAAATTAATATTAATAAATTATCAATATATATTAATAATAACAGGGCACCAAATTATATTGGTACTGTACATGAGCTCAAAAGACATTAAAATGGATATCAAAAGTAAATAATTATTATCATAATAATTATTGAATAATATTATTTAATGTATATTAAATCATCCTCGGGGCACCACTCTTTGAATCAAAGAGAAAATAATAGCTCATTAATGTAGTCTCATAGATAAGTCTCATTAAATATACTAAACTATCAATTTGGAACTTTAAGTTAACAACTATAACCAAAATAGATCATAAAGGTTGAAGGATATTGGAGTTCTTGACACAGCAGCGGTTGGCATTATTCACTCTTGTAAAATATTAAACAGACCAGCATGTATAATCCACAAACATTTATTTACAAGATAATAAAGGTGTAAAACACAATATTAATCTAACTAAATAACTAAACTAAACAAACCAAACACAGTGTGTGAGCATGAATGGTGAGCACTGTAAAACTACAAAGATGGCTGGATCAAAGATGGCTGCCAACATGTTACCACATGGCCCATTTGCTCAGGAAGGACAAAGAGGGGGGGTGATGTGGGGGTTGAGATTATCTGAATGTGTATGTTTATGTATAAAACTAATTCACAGTTTATGTATGTGATCTTAATGTGTGTCAGATAATGCAGTGGGTTAGAAAAGATGGTTAGTTTGCATGCAAGACCTTGTCTATGTGAAGCATAAACTAAACACATCAGATGTGGCCAGCCAGCTACCCAAATATCTTAACTACAAATAATATCACAACAGTCAAACTCAATGAATAACATTAAACATATCAGTACAGGTACATTCCAGAAATCAAAGTTGAACAGTCTTGCTCAGCCATGTGCAATTGCCAATGCTAAAGTAAGCCCAGTACGTTACCAATCCATGGAAGAAAAGGTTGAAATTCCAAGTTGGAGGAGTTGGAGAAAGCAGGCTGGTGAAAGTGGTTCCAGGGTCAAAGATTGTCCTTGCTGTGCTCGAATCCAGTTGTGCAGTTTGGAAGGAAACTGGTCCAGTCCAGTTGCTGCAGCTTGGTGCTAACTTCCTAGCGCTTGTTGCTTGAAGTTAGCTGGTCAAAAAGGCAGGCACTCGCGTCTTCTGCTTAGAAAAAAGTTTTTTGTGTTTCTCTGTCTGTTTCCTAACAGGCCATAGATCAGAGAGCTTAGGTGGGGAGAGCAGCAGCTCACCTCCAGCAGGGCAAAGGATGAGAAGAAAGAGAGAGAATAAAGGAGTGTCCTTTGGTTTTGTCCTGAGTGAATTTCACAAGTATGTGTGAATGAGTCATCATGCTTACAGTAGCCAATGGCTACTGAGCTGAGTCCATGGGTCAAGAATCATGTGACTGAGTTCATGTGGTCTCTTGCCACCCTTTTTAAATGGTGAGTCCCAACACTATGTAGATTTAAACGGCTCATTCTAAGGTAACGAAAACACAACAATTCTTAGTGTCAGGTGATTATACACTATTAAATTAAATAGTGAATTAAACCTGGCAGAAATCCCTGAAGTCAAGACCAGCATCTCTTTGCCTCCTCAAAGTCCCGTGTACCCCAGTAACATGCAGAGTGAATACTACCTCAAACAACGTTATTACTGTGTGAAACAGGAATTAGGCAATGACGAGCAAAAGTTGAGTTCATTAATATATAATATAATATATTAATATCAAGACCTTTTTCATGGCAGACAATTTGACTTATAGCAGGAAAAGCAGAAGTGGAACCACTAACATTAACAATGACTCTGTTCCATTAAGTGTTCCTCCAGGAAACTTTTCCAGGCTCACCTACAGTAAATGGAATGTAGCCTTCATTAACATGTCAACATGTCTGCTGTGAGAAAGGTCTATTGATTGGTTGGTTTGGTCCATGTGTTATGTGTCTGTTTCTCTGGCCTGTTGCAGGCTGGTGAGACCTTTTGGACAGACGGTTGCTCCCAGCGATGTGAATGCCATGCTCCCTATGACCTGCGCTGTTATGCTGCATCTTGCACTCCTGCACAAGAGTGCACCATCAGAAACGGTCAGCTGGGCTGTTTTGATGCAATGTCTACTTGCACTGCGTGGGGGGACCCACACTATATCACCTTTGATGGGGCAGAGGCTCATTTCCAGGGCACATGCTCTTACATCATTACTGAGAGTGTGAGCCACAGCCCCAATGAAACACAGTTTCAGGTAGTAGGCACCAATAATCACCGTGGCAACAGCCGCGTGTCGTTTGTGTCAGCAGTGGATATATACCTCTCAAATCAACCAGAGAGTGCGCATATCAGGATTGGACCCAACAAAATAGTAAAGGTAAACCATTTATTACTTTCAAGATAAACAACTTTCTAAATCGGTCTGGTGTAAACATACGTAACAGCAAGTGCCTCCTCACCCTTCTTTGTCTTTCTAAAATCTCTCATCCTACCAGGTGAATGGAAGTGCCGTGTCTCTTCCCACAACTGTAGGAACCTTAGCTCAGGTGGTCAGACATGGAGGCTACATAGTGGTCGATGTCGTTGACTTGGTAGTCCACTTTGACGGCCAGAGAAATTTACTGATCAGAATAGGCCAACGCCGTCAAAATAGAGTCACCGGGATGTGTGGAAACCTCAACAGTGATCCTGCAGATGACAAAGTCTTGCCCAATGGCATATTGGCACAAAATGACAATCACTTTGGACACAGCTGGAAATCAGCCACAAGCCAACCAGAGTGAGCTGCCATGAAAAGTGGATAATTTTATTTATAAATACTGCAGCAGATAGTAATGGAAGCATGATATGTCTTTTCCAGATGTGGATCCACAGATGATGACGATGGTGATGGACTGAACAACTGTCCGTTCATGGAAGAATACTCTGAGCTCTGTGGCGTCATCTCCAACAGTAGCGGCCCATTCAGTGCCTGTCACCTGCACTCTGACCCTCAGCCATTTTTCAGTTCCTGTGTCTACGATCTCTGCCTCTACACTCAAGCCAATGACATGCTGTGTTCTGCAGTCTCAGCCTATGAGAAAACCTGCTCTGTTTTGGGGTTAAACATCCCTGAGTGGCGCTCTGCTTTGCAGTGTGGTAAGTTTGCGCTAAACTAATACGATAATTGATGAGAAAAAGCAATATTCTTTTGAAGAACTTGCCATTTGTCCTCATTGCAGCGATAGGTATCTTCTCTCTTACTCATTTTGTTTCCGTTTCATCACTCCTTGTATCCTTGTTTCCCCGCTATTTTCATAGCTGAGTTAGACCCCTGTGAACAGCTGGACTGCGCAGAGCATGAGTGGTGTGGTGAGAAGGACAGTGTGTACGGCTGTTTCTGTGATGAGCACCACCATCGGCCAAACAATGAGAGCTACGGTGAGGGCAGCTCCTCTTAAAACATCATCACTCTTAAAAAAAAATTACAAATCCTCAAACAAAATCCTCATTTTAAATGAGGTGAGTCAGTCTATTAAATGAGTCAACTTTCTTGATGACAGATTCGCCAAGCGAATGTAGATACATAATATACTCTAATAGTGTTAGAGCTGAAATAGATTTTGTGGTATTGTGGTTAACTAAATGTAAGGTAATATTTGTTAGATTGCTGGTAGACCACCCTGTTAATACAGGTTCAGGCCTCCCTTTGTGTGCATCAAGTGAGGAGGAAATAGTTTTTTTAGGGCAGTGAAAAGGTTGGTTTTAAAAGGCTAAACGCCAACAACAATCGATTTAAGCACAATATTTTCAAAAAATTGTTGCGAGTTTTTAAATGTAAACATCTTTCTTCAATAAAATTTGACTTTTGGACTTTACAACGCTGGAGTTATTGGAAATGTGTGTTATTATGATTTTAGTTATAAGTGCAAATCTAATTTTGACCACCTCAGAGCTAAATCCTAGCGCACCCCCTGTGATCTTTTGCACCCTGGACCCCAGGCTGGGAACCACTGTCTTAAAACACTGCTTTGATTTGATGAAATTATGAAAGACAATAGATCGGACTTGCTACATTAGATTACTGTCAAACATGGAAACTGTAACTTAACTACACCAGACAGATCAGCAATGAAGACAGTAAGCCAATTATTTTCATGTTTAAAATGATCAGCTATCGATTACCAATAACTTTAACTTATAATGTCCCCGACTACAAATCCCTCTTTTTACCTTTACAAGCTTAATTATGTTTTCACACATGCATTTATCTCCAATAGACTCGTCCATCACTTGTGTCAGTAGTTCAGGCACCATGTCCGTGTCGCGCTGTCAGCTGTTTGAAGCTGGCTTCCACTCCGGCGCCCTCCACCTCCGAGATGACTCCTGCAACGGGACTCTCCAAGACGGACGACTGGTGTTCCACTTTAACAATGACGACCAGCTGTGTGGGACAGCTCTCAGGGTACAGTCCATACATTTTATAGACGCACAGTACAAAGCATCAAAATAGTTAAACTCTTTTGTCATCTTACTCTCAAAGAGCAACGGGACCCATTTTATGTACGAGAACACCATCCAGGGCGACGTGGACCTTCATGAGGGCCTCATTAGCCGTGAGAAGACCATCAACCTGCACTTCTCCTGTGAATATCCTCTGGCCCAGGCCCTGTCTATGGCTGTGGGCATCAACCCTGTAGAGAGGTGACAACCATAATAACATCTTGCTGGCATGGATTGATTTTTTTGGCTACCTGAAGTCCTGGTGGCTAAAGTAAAGCTTACTTTTGCAAGAGCACATAGAATGACATTTCTGTTAGTTGTGTTGCATCACATTATTTAGCTGCTAAGAGCTCAATGCTGCCAAGAGCTCAATGACGCCAGCATCATCATCATCATGACCTAAATTACCTTTTTGGCTCTAATTTTTCTGGATATTTTACTCATTGTAGATATTATACTTTGAGTTTAATCACGTTGTGTGATATTTTTCTGTAGCATTGTGAACAAGAGGCTCCCATCTGGCCAGGGGCGTTATCATTTGAGGATGATCCCCTACCAGGACGCTGGCTTTCACGACCCGCTGACCAGAAGTGGGAACCTAGAAATGGAAATCGACCAGAGGTTGTACATCGAGGTGCAGACAGAAGGAGTTGATGAACAACAGATCTCCACTGTTCTGGTCTCATGTTGGGCAACACCTTTCAATGACGCCAGTTACCCCGTCCGCTGGGATCTCATCACTACAGAGTAAAGGAATTGTTTAAATTTTACCGTGTGTTAGCACACTGTTTCCTCAAGTCCTCTCCATGAGTCTGAAAAACCTACATATGAAATATTCCTTAACAACTAAACATCTATTACATCTTCCCTGTCTTCCAGGTGTCCTAACCCAGCAGATGAGACAGTAGAGATAGTTCAGAACGGCGTCTCCACTGTGGCCCGATTCTCCTTCAGGATGTTCACCTTTACCAACTTTTCATCCATCTACCTGCACTGCCAGGTCCACCTGTGTCTTTTGAGACACAGCAACTGCACAGCGGTATGTACCCATTTAGTTGTTGTAAGATTGGAAGAATCATCCTGTATACAACCTGCTGTAACAGCTGAAAACTTGTAATTTTGTTTCCTGCAGCATTGCTATCCAGGTTACCACACAAGAGTGGTGAGGGATATTTCCCATCATGACACTGCAGCCATCTCACTCGGACCGCTAATTCCGAAAAAAGGTAACTCTTACATTTTCGTAATGAGTTTTGAAGTGGGGGGGACATCCAGTTTTGGATGAGGTAATACAGTGTTTCCCACATTTTATGAGACTGTGGTGGTTGGACCTTGGACCGTCTAGTGGTGGCCAGCGACATGCTCCTCTGGAAGAAAATGTTGTACATTTTAAAGTTAAATGCATCAATCTGGTGCACTTGAGAGCAAAATTTTGAGTCTAGATCTATGAAGAAGTTTGTGCTCTAGTAAACAATTTAATCATAAACACATTGGTTGTATAGATATGATATGGTGATAACACGGCAAAAAGTCACACCCACAAACAAGTTAAATGAGACAGGGTTCGTGTTTCAAGACAGGTTTGGTGGGTTACTGTCACCTTCACCTCAGGTCTTTCCAAGCCGACATAAAGCCGAAATGCGCCAGGGCCATGTCCCTGACCCGCCGAGTTGAACACCCCCGGGCGGACCCCATTTTGAAAACCGATGCCTTATAAAACTGGCAGGCTGAAAGTCAGATCACATTGATTTCATTTGAATTAAGCTACACAATGGTTGATTATGATTAGATCCAAGTCCAACATGTTATACACCATACTATATAGACATTATCGCCAACGTTCTATAACCGTAATACCTGGCTTAGACGTTACAACTTTATTACCATAACACCTGAAAGTGGGAGACAAAAAGGCCTATTCTGGCGCCAGTGATTCATCTACAGTAGCTGACATACTGTACTGCTCAATCAGTGGATTACGAAAAGTTAATAACTCACTTGAATTAAATAAAATAAAGAGTAAAGAGGATCAAATGTGTGTTGTTTCACATCAGCACAGTGTTCATATTTGTGGAAACATACCACTTTTGTTTATTTCACCGCTGAAGTTAGATTCTGGTTGTTGTCTTGCAGACTATCGGATGAAAACGAGCAGTGCTGCAGTCCAGTTGACCTCCATGGTGACCCTGCTGGTCAGTTTGATAATTACCAAAACTCTGACCTAGAGAGATAAAAGATAAGCACACCTACAGTAATGAATATATATATTACACCACAACTTATTAATCAGTCAGCAATAGCTTAATCACTGCATTGATGTAAGAATAGTCAGTTGTTTTTCTTTACAACACTAGAGGGCAGCATAAGATTAAATACACATTTGGCTCTTTTTTCATGGAACTTCTATCTGCTTCACATCTTTTTGTATTTAGTGTAATGTTTATCAGTTGTATCCTCAGGGCTTTGGCAGTGATTCTCTATTATGATTAAATCAATACTTCATTAATAACCAAGATTAATTGCATATATTTTGTACACATTTTTTACTCTGAATAAAGTTTGAACTTTCTACATTTTTTGTATTCACTTAAAGGAGTTATGGTAACACTTCATTTTACAGGTCCACAAATGTATTAATTAATATTTACCTAAAAATTTATTGAAAATTACTTTATATAAACATTATTTAAAATTATATTCAGCTTTTTCCCAATAGCTGATAATTTATTTAATACATTTAATTTATTAGCAAATAACTTATTTAAAATTTCTTTAAAAACTCCCTGAATCATTACATTAGCTATCAGGTTACATTTGTGTAGATAATAAGTCACACAATGGTGAGATGAAGTGTCTTCTATTAGTTTTGGTTTTCCACCTCCGATAAAAAGCAGCGCCTAAGGGCCCTATTTTAACGATTAAAAGTAATTTACGATACATTTTGAGGTAAATATTGGGGTAATTTGGCAGTAATTCCAATGAAATTTAAAATAGGTTACTTGCTGATTATCACCTAATTACCATGACATTTGCGGACCTGTAAAATGAAGTGTTACCTGAGTTATTTCTTGAAATTGCATAGAAGCATCTAGCAATACTAGTAGGTAAGTAAGCAAACTCCAATGTGATATCACAACATGTTCTGTACAGGACACGTAAACCAAACAATAACCACAATCCAAACCATTAATACAGGATGGTTCTCATTTGACATGAAAGAAGCTGTCAGTGATACATGAGATCAGGTTTCTCTCTTTTGTGCTGAACCTCCTTTGTCGGGCTGAGTGTGGAGGCTGACAGAGCAGATGTCTCCTCTTTGGGGCTGAAATTCATCTTTGTCAGTCAACGTGTCCTCAACAGTATGGGATGAGACTTACAGTAGACATAACAACACTTACACACACCTACAACATGTAATTTGTCATTATTATATGGTCCAGTACAAAGACTTCAAAGAGGGGCAATATGTCCAATACCACAGGGCCCAACACTCTCCAGTCCACTACTGTCAATTCAGGTAAGTTATGTGGATATCACTTTACAGATCATGTTTCACATCTGTTAGTTTAATAGAAAAAGAATGTAAGTGTATAATCGTATTTAGAAGTTTTCATGGTCTACTTCTGAACATGTCACGATGGTGCTAGAGGACTAACACCCTCTTTATACTGGAGTCATTGTTTGATCACTCTGTGTTTCTTATGTCATAGCTTAGCTCCTCTGACAGTGCACCATTGGGAGGTTAATCCTGTGGCTTATGTGGCATTTGCAGGCTTTCAAAGTCAATGTGTGAACACGAAAGAAAGGGAGAGTCGCTCACAGGAAATAATACATAGTTCACAATGGAACTGATATCTGCGAGTCATTATTTAGCAGACATCCTTTGTTGAGAGAAAACCTTGTGACAAATCTAATGTCATGCCCAGGCTTTACAGGAAACCATGTGCCTGAGAGCTCCACGTAAGATGACAAGGTTTAGTGTGAAAGTTTATTGCTTTACTTTACTGTACCCAAATTACTGAAGGAAAAATTGTGTGTGAAGGAAATTACCCTTATTTGTAAAATGTAAATGTAAATCAGCTTTTATTGTCACATTGTACTTTACATGTTTTTGTATTGTACATATTGTACACTATATACACACATATTGTACACAGTGAACACTGAAATGTATTCTCTGCATTGAACACATCCTAGTTTTAGGTGCAGTGGGCATCTACTATATAGCATCCAGGGAGCAGTTTGGGGGCCCGGTGCCTTGCTCAAGGGCACCTCAGCAGTGCCCAGGAGGTGAACCCTCTGTTGCCCAAGCCAAAAATTTGCCTCTAAATGAAAAGTTGAGGAATTACCTATGTTATTACAGATCATCCTGAGGGGACATATATTTGTGTACCAGATTTCAATCCATTTATCTAATAGCAGTTATTGAGACATGGCCTTGTTGAATACTCAATTCTGATTGGTCAATCACGGCGTTATATGGTCTGTTATTTCTTTATTGCAGACCGTTGCTATGTATAACAGACCGTTGCTATGGGCGCAGCCCTGATCCTGGACTCTGGAGGACCATTTTTGGTTCAATTGATTGATTTCTTAAGTAAGTAGCCGTGTAATAAGCAGGATAATGTACACTGAGCTGGTCACTGTTGTGAAATAAACCCCGACAGGGCGATGCAAGATCGCCCTGTCGGGGTTTATTTCACAGCAATGTCTGGCTCGCTGTACATTATCCTTTACTTAGTAATTGTGAAATCTCTCCTAAAAATCAAAGGTATAATGTATCCCGCTGAAATGCATGTGGCCCTTTAATCCCTCCTTGCTCGCCCTCATATCTTCTATTTCAGTCCCATTCATTCTTTAACTCAACTATCTTGTATATAATCGAATTAACTAAGAGCAGTTCCTGAAGCTTCCCACCTTTTTGAACCCACCCACATATGTCAAACTTAACAACATCCATGTGTGGCGAGTCGTACCTTATCTTTCATTTGTAAACTGCTGTCATGCAATCACTTTTTCGTGCTCTGCTTGATGTAGAGAGCTGCTGGGTGAACTGCATCGATATTGGAGAAACGAACCGGCTGATAAAATATGGCAAATTTTGAATTCATTTCTTTGCAACTACTTAAATATGGTGTATATTTCTCAGTTTAAATAGGTTCATTCAATGTCTGCAAGTGAACGCTGTTCTCAGAGTTTTCTTTGTTTTGGTGTGATTTCCTGACAAAGATTGTCTACCAAGCCGTTTCCAACTCAAACCATCTTGAATACTCGTCCCTCCACGTCAGACTGAGCTGTTTTTAGAAGCAAGTCTGGGAGTTTGTAGCCTCAGGAGGGAGGTAAGGAGAGAGAATAAAGAGGAAGATGGTGAGAGAAACGATGGCGGACAGGGAAGAGAGGGGAAATATGAGTGATAGCTTGTTGACTTTTACAAGATGTTGAGGGCTTAGTGGGCTTAATTGGATTCGCTCAAAAAGTCCCCTGTGTAGTGTGTTGAAGGGGTCAGGAATGGTCCCATCTGACGTTTGACCTCTCTTATTCCCCTCATGTCAGCACCAATGACCACGATGCAGCTCAGAGCGTAATTGCATCTGAACTTGAGTCCATTCATGCCAGATTCCAGCCTCTGGGGTTCTTCATGCAGAGATGATTTATATGAAACAAGTGATTAGAAGTTCTACTTTGTGGTTATATTAACCGCTGATATTTAACTAATTCCCACCAAGAATTCCCCCAACATCCCAAATGCACTTCAGTTTGAAAGACATGTTCAGGGTCTGGTTATGAGGATGAATGTGGGCTTATGCTGGTACTTCAAATGCATTGTTATTGAAGAATAATGGAATAAGACTGCTAACAAATTAATGATTTAACAAACAGATGAATTACAAGTAAATTAAATCTTTAATTAACACTATTTTTTTTAAATCTCTTTATCCATTTTCTAGATAAAAGCTATGGCTTAAAAAACCTAAATCAATCAATCAATTTTATTTAAAGTGCACAATCACCATGCAGCATGGTCCCAATTTGCTTTATATTTAAAAAAAAGAATACATAGAACAAAGCACACAGCAAGCACTATATGTATGTATGTACTATGTAAGATAATACACATTAAAAGTAAATCAACCACAATAAAAACATTGTATTAAAAGGAGGTTATTAAAAGGGTGATGGACCCGACTAAATTCAGTAGTAGGCTGTGATAAATACAACGGACAGAACACACAGTAAGTAAATAAAATAATACACCATATTTGACCTTATAAAAACTATCAGGTATTGCAGGTAAACACCAGTATAGATCTAGCAGTGGTGTCAATATAGCGATAAGTGTATGTATCAGCCTCTGAACACTTAATTGGAGTACAGAGAGAAATACTGAAAAAGACAGGAGTGATCAGATACTAAAATAGATGACACATCAGCATTGATACCCTTGGTAAAAGGAAGGTCCAGTGTATTTCCACAGGTTGTGAGTGGCATTCTTCACATGTTGGGTATAAAGTCTAGTAACAAGATCCATAAATTCCACTACTTTATAATCTGAACAGAGTTAAAATCACCCAGTAAAATTACATATTTGACAACAGCAAATGACAATAATTCAGATATTTCAGATACAAAGTTGGGATTGTGCTTTGTAAATGGTTAATGCACCAAATGTGTTGAGTTCTAATAGCCATGGCTAAATATTCAAAAGTTGAGAAATCTCTGAAAGTGCATTTGCAGGTGAACAAGTTGGTTACTATTCCAGTCCCTTTCTTGCCTTTTCTCAGTTTAGTCAATAAAAAGCTATAGCCTGGGGGGGGAAGTGTCAGACAGTGGACAAGAATATATCATAAAATAACATGTTTGCTATTTAGAATACGATAATACGATAATACTTTATTGTCAGACAGGTCTGAAATTTGTTTTGCATCACAGCAGCTCCATTTGCAACATCAGAGAAAGGACAAAGACAAGAAACAAGGATACATACATTTAAACATTACAATGACAGAAGACGATATTCAGGGCCTTTCAACGTACATTTGATCTGGGATTAGGCTCCATATTTAGTTTTAGGATTGACTGGTGTACAAAAAAAGTGCTTCAGTCTAACCTTATTAAATCGTGGAACCCTGTAGCTCCGATTTGATGGTAACAATTCATATTCACTGTTCAAAACATGGTTGGGGTCAGAGACGATAGTGTTAGCCAGCCTTAATATGTTATTATGATAGGCTGATTCATAGAATTTCTCAAGGGGTTGACCTACAATCTTTGAGCAGATTTTCATTTGATGGAGCAGTTTTGACTTTAAAGTAATGGACAAACTCTTGTACCATGTAGTATAACAATACTGTAGAACACTTAGAATCACAGAAATAAAAAACAAAAGAAAAATGTGTTTACTCACCCCAAAAGTCCTGAGGCGGCGGAGAAGTATGATATTTTTGAAGCATGGCTTTTGTTTTACTGTTTTTACGTACTTTATCAAATTGTGAATTGTTTGTGAATGAACTACACCTGCCATCATATAGTTTGTTTGCCCGTTTGTATGTATAAATATAGGTGTGGTTTCCACTTTTTCAAACATTTTGACTTGACGATGATCCAAGCAGGATCGAAGCGTAGTCAATAAAAATATTGTGGCATGGAGTAATGTGCAGGCGTTACCTTTTTCTTTACTGATGCTGTTCTGATAGCCTAGACGGTGATGTATATAATTAATCAGGCAGTGTACAAGAGCCAGCATTCAGTAAGGAAAATATTATCATTGACTAATATAAAAGCTGTTACTAGAGAGCGAGATAATGTTCAATGATACAAATTTCAAGTCATCCAAGGAGGAAGATGCATTGGAAGATGCAGAATCAAGCTTTTTTACAAGCAGTGTTTTGGTCAGTACCTGTGCTTTGGAAGGCAGGTAGTAAGCCCTCTTAACCACAAGGTGATGCTAGGGTGGTTTATGGAGGAGGGAGAGGTGTGCTGGTGGAGACCGGAAGTGACCGGAAGTGAATGAGGACCCGAAGGAGGTGCCTTCAAATGGAGTTGTGTTTACCAAGTTCACCAGAAGAGTCCACATGAACGCCCCCCCCTCTTGTGTTATTCACAACCTCGTAAGTGGAAAGTTTCTGAAAGCTCAGAGTCCATGAGTTGGTTTCTGACATTGAAGTTAATCTTTAATATATTGTAAATTTTAGTCGTATATTGTTTGTCTTTGTAGTTTTATAATAGGTCTTAGGAAAATGTTGATATTCCAAACTGACTAATCTTTTTCCTCTGTCATTATACCTTTCTGCATTATGTTACCCACTTGCTTGCTAAATTGTTATCCTCTGTTCACCCCACACAATACACCAATATGGTATTAATAGATATGTTGTGGTTAAAAGCAAATCTTTGTTTAACAAGGACTGGATGGAGCAGAGACTCCGGCCCTGGAGACCAAAACTACAGTATCCCCCGCGTCCTCTGACCGCGGCCAACACTGTTCTGCAAGACGGGCTTCACTAGATAGAACTTTGCGGTTTTGGTGCTTCCGTGTAGTTTGTGTTGGAGTCTGAGTCTGAACAGTCTAGCCACACGCGAGCGCGCATGGCACACCAACTCAGATTGATTTATACATGTAAGAAGTTACAAACAGTCCCTCTAAAATGCGAGAGTCAAAGCCATTGGGGTGGATGCCATCACATCGGAAGAAGACCAGGCAATTCAGTAAGAGATTAAAATTGTCAATAACAACCTTGTTACGGGCTGTGCAGGTTAATTGCAGCCAGGTGTAACAGTTAGAAGCTAAGAGTGCCGCTAAAACAACCCACGGCAATATGTTTACTGTGGAAAGTGAGGGAGTAAAGAAGTTTACTGAAGTCATGTTTAAGTATTTCAGAGGTCTGACTGGGAATGTCATTGCAGCTGACATGGACGACAGCATTGGCTGTGGACATGTACCATTACTCTTTTGTTGATGATTTATTTAACTGTTGTACGTGTTGCTATGTTATTACTCACTAGCTAGTAACCGTGAGATATTCCTGCTTAATACTTCCAGAATGCTTGCAACTGGCACATTTATGGTCTCTGACAAATGATAAGAGCAGGAGAGAGCTAATAATGGTGAAGATGAACTGGGGACCAGATATAATTATGGTATTAAGACTATGATGATTATTAAATTAAATTTTTCCAAAAAGCCATAGTTTATGGTAGTAACGTGAAAACACAACAAATGAAAGAATTCAATAGTATTTTAATTCTAATTATAGAAAAACAAGAAGATATAACACTGACTAAAGCATTAAATTCCTGTGAGCAGCCACTATACTTTAGCACACCTGTCCTCTTTATGCTGGGTGAATAGGATTTTTCCTTTCTTGTAGTTTGTTTTCCTTGTTGTTCAAAAGGCCTTTTGTTTTGATCGGAGCTCTCTTGATAAAGACGTATCCGGCCATCTACTGTTGCTGTCGAGAGTAATTAGATTTCCCTGGTGAATTCTATACTCCTGAGAAGGCTGGGCAGACAGGGGACTATAGCTGCAATCCTAGAAGTCATGAAATTGACTTAGCAAACCATGTGTGAAAAATCAGCACGTTGTAAAGTGAAATATACGTACCGTGACTTTCATCCATGCTGTGTTCTTTGTGGATTTACTGTGACATCTTTACTGTCTAGAAAATTACATCTCACGAGAGTGAAATACATGTTTTTTAAATCAAAAATCTAATCATATCTTATCAGCCCTCTTTCCTGCTATAGGTAGAATAACTATTACGTTGTGTGTGGTCATGCTTATTCATTAATTAATTCCATAAAAATCCATTATAATAAAAATGCCATAATTATGAATTATATTGTCTGAGACATGATGTTTCTATCAGCCTTCCATTTGAAATATTAGATCAGAGGTTTACCAGAGGGCTTTTTGTCTTGCCATCTGGTTCTGCTGTCGACCCATGACTGCTTCCTTTAATCCTCAGACCTGCAGTACAGTTTTCAGTGACTCGCTGACAATTTGCCTTAAAAAGCAACCGGGCTTTTTGCTTTTTTGTGTTGTTCCTCTTCAAAATATTGTCACAAAGTGGTCGTAAGTGATATATACAATTTACATATCATCCTTTAAGAAGTCCCCTGGCTGCTGTCATATGTTCCATCTTTTTCCAGTTCATGCTTCGTGGTGCAACTTCAGATTTGATATCCTGATCACATTTAAAATACAGTATTGCCTCTTGCTGCAGGAATTTGTATGTTACCAAAGTGTTGATGGGACTTTTGTTAAAAGAGCAATGTGTAGTACTGACAGCTAGCGTTTTAAAATGGTTAACAGCAGTCCAAAGTCCAAACATTGGAGCCGTGGCCCGTCCGCTCCTCCGGTGTGATTGAGTGGCAGTTTGCGAGTGTTAGCATCATGGCGTTGGCCTCACTTCACCGGCTGTGTGTCTCAAATACTCGCTGCATTGATAACCCAGCTGCACACGGACCACAGAGAGATGTGCCGAGGCTTTTCAGGTCGGGTAGAATCAAATGTTATGTTGAATTCTGTATGGATGCTCAAGATGTTCAACCCTGAGATGAAAATGCAAAATACATATCAAAGTTTAAAAAAAAAAAAGAATCAAATGTTATGTTATCTCTGTTGAGTTTGTTTGCTTGCTTCCATAGTTGCAAAAGGCTGTGTTTGCGTGCCAATTTGTTACATATCTGGCAATGGGTTGTTGAAATGGGCCGTGGACGGGATCATACAGGCCAAAACAAAAACAATCATTTCGGAATGGAATGGAAATTTCAAAGGAGAACGTACTGGCTGTAGTGTTGTTGTCAGTGAAGCCAATATTTAAATTTCTTTAATCTCTGTATGACATCTTGGTCATTTTATGATTTATTACAGCAAATATATTACATAGCCTATTAGTCCTTTAAAAATGAGTAAGAAAGAGATTTTACTTATTGGGTTCCCTTAAAGGAATTGTATGAATCATTGGCTCTCTGTATTTATACTCATCTTGTGCGCACAAACTAATGAATGAGTGGGACAGAACATGATGAACATCTATGTAATTATAATATGTTATTATTTCAATCGTGGTGAAAACCTCGACAATTTGATAGTGACTGTTGAAAACCGGGACAATTGTGTGTTTTACAGATATTTGTCAGGACTCGGTACATCTAGCTTGAAACCGGGACAAACCGGGACAATCCCGGACAAACTAGGACGTCTGGTCACTGGTATGATAAGAACAAATTCACTCTTATCTCTCTATGCTAGTGCCAGAAGCTAGTTAGCTTAGCTTATCTTAAAGTTCAGAAACAGGAGGAAACATCTGTAGCAAAATCCGGCACCTCTAAAGCTCACTAATTAACATATTATATAACATTATTATATTAAATGTAAAAACAACACATGTAAAAAAATTTGGACAGAGCCAGGTTAGCTTTTTCCCCTTGTTTCTAGTGTTTGTGCTAAGCTAACATGCAACTGGCATTAGCTTCATATTTGAGCAAGTATACAGTGAGAAAAATTAATATCTCATTCCCAGTTTCCAAGTCATTTGGTCATACCAGATTACATGCGGTTTTCTGAGTATTTTCAATTTACTTAAAATGCTTTTAGCTAATTTGACCACATACTCTAATTAAGTTTATCCCAGGAATTAAAAGGCCAGAGGTTGATGGAGTGAGTGATGGACTGGACAAAAGATAATGACAACCCTCCTGCTTTCCTTTTCCACTGTGTCCCCATATTCTCTTTCCTCCGCCCCATCACCACCACCCACCACCACTACTTCACTTCCTCCAACAGGGACCATGGGCTGTTTATCGACTTGGCTTCTTCTTCCTGTTTGTGGTACTAAGAGGCTGAAATTAGATCTGCATCGCCGAGGATTTGAGATAAATTGGGCAGCGGATCGGTCCTAACTCAATTTTTGTCTTGGTTTTCGGAGAGGGAAGGGGAGGATAGTTCGTCACGAAGCAGCAGAGAGGATAACACCAGATTAACACGGACAAGGATGGGGTGAATGGGTGTAGGGTGTGTGAGTTTTACAAATACATTATGTGATGGGACAGCACAGGAGTTGCAAGAATTTGGTGTTGTTGGCGGACATATATGTAGCTCATTCGGGAAAGAATTGTCACGGCTCTGGCCGTGACTCCAGTAGTTTTCCTGTGTTCTGTTTCCCCTCTGTCTCCCTCTCCCCTGTCTGTCTGTGTGTGTGTGGGTGTGGCAGGGGCGCGGCTTCCTCATCAGGCACCTGGTCTCACTCTCCACTCTGCACTCTGCACCTGTCAACAATCACCTAATCAACTCACAGTTCAAGAACACCAGCTTTCCTGCCAGTCCTCGCCAGATTGTTCTGCCTACCAGTTGGTATACTCTCGGCCGCTCTGTGTTATAGTTACCAGAGTAATTCTTGTGTTTCCTTGTGCTTCTAGTATTAACATTGTGTTCTCCTGTGTTCTGGATTCCAGTGCCAGCCTCCCATCAAGCCATCCTCATGCCGCCTCAGCTCATTCCTCCAGCCACTCCACCCTGCTCAGCAGCCTGCCTGTCCCCTGCCTTCTCCAGCGCCCTCACCACCTTTATTATAATAAATCCACCTGACTTTCAACCACCATCCAGCTGTGTCTGTGTCTGCTTCTGGGTCCTAACCAACAGCCCTCACAAGAATATTCCTACTATGCCCAAGGTTAGGGATCATCTAGCTTTGGCAAGGCCTCATCGTTGGCTGCTATCCTCCACTGTGGCTACCTCGGGTTGGCCCAAATGGCTGTGGTGCACAGGGGTAATCGGCCGCTCCCATTACAACTCCCGGGGGAGGGGGGTTTGCTCCTTAGCTCCTTTGTACGGTTAGGAGTCGGGGCGTTGATCTCACTCTTTTCACTATCCCACTTTGATCTGACTCCAATCCCTGACAGTTGATACTGTAGCTGAACCTGACACTCGGCGCTGCCTCTGAACAAATCTGGAATGGGAAGAGGTGAATGGGATTGAGACGAGCAGGGCTGAATGCCAGAGAATCTGTTGTTTTGTGTGCCAGACAGACATGATGACCCTCTTGGTTAAACTCAGCCCAAGAGGTCACGGCCCATACTGAAGAGGAGGGAATGCCCTGAGGGTAAACAAGTGTCTCTTGATGTTTATCTGTTCACATGGATGCATAAAATAGAACTTGGACATGATGGTGATATGGGATTGGGTGTCAGCATCTGTATAGGGATTCTGTTCTTCCAGGTGTGTAGATATTGTGGATAATGTACATACAAAACCTGGTCCTGGACATTTTTTAAAAACCAGATGAAGGACCATACGCAGGAGAGGAATATAGGAAAAGAAATGTCTTTATCACTGTTTTAAAGCCGCTTCTTTGACCACTAGTCACAGCCGTGGTTACACACACCCAAGCAGGTAGCTCTTTTGTAATGGAGACGTGAATCCCTGCCGTGCTGGGCTGACGCGCCAAGTCATGTATAGAAAAACCCTACAAGACACTGGAACTTGGGCATTGAGAAGTTGTAGCAGTTATTCACCGCGAGCATAAACTGTATGCACGCTGCACTGCTCAGCTCGCAGCTAGTTATGGCTGACTTCCTCTCACGGTCATCTTCCGTACACACATCCCTCGCTCTCTCTCTGTCTGTCTTTCTCTCTCTTGACTGCAAACACCGACACTCGCTAACATTAAGCACATAACCTATGCACTGAGTTATTCCTTAAAGCAGTTCGCTACTTGTAGAACACATTTTAGTTTAAAAAACATCTTAAAAATACATAATTCCCTGATGCTTTGGCATGGCGGGATGTCATCTCAGGCCAGCCGCATCTGCAAAGCTCTGTGATCCGAATGGTCACAGACGTGCTCCAAGGCCTCTTCTAGTCCGTCAAAGTGACAGACGGCCTTCAGATTATCGCCATTGTTAAGAAAAAAAATAAGTAAATGATTGAAAATATTTGGTTAATGCGACCTCTAGGGGAGAGTGTCGGGGCAAGAGAAAAAAGGGCAGTAACAAAAAACTTAATTTGATTCAAACAGAAAAGGGTCTTAAAGTCAATACGAACCATCTAAAATCAAAAATGGTGCAGGACTGCTACCTCGCTCAGCAACCAGGGTACTACTCAGCTGCAGAGCACTCAGGTCTGCCACTGGTGGCTATAAGATGTATAGGCTACTAGTACTAGTATGGCTGCAATATAGTTTCTCTGTTTGTATTTTTTGTATTTTCTTCTTGTAGCAGATTTTATGAGTGGATCTGAGACTGAAATGTCCAAATTCTGGGAGATTGGGAGCCATGCAAGTCTGTGATATGTAGTACAGTATATGGTCTTGCATCAGGGCTTGTCTCACACTGCAATCTACTGTTTTCGAGGGCCTTAAGTTTGCCTGTGGGTTAACTGCTTTATTTGCTGCTAAGTCTAAGTGTACTAAAGAAGTTCAGAACATGTCAGAAGACATTTTGACAACAAAGAGAGAGCTTAACTTTCTCATAACTTTGTCCCTGATCTTTTTCTACAGTTCTGACAGCTGTATTTTTCCTGAAGGGACATTTCAGACTGAATGCTGCTTGGCCAGCCCTCCACAGGTGCTACAGATGGGCCCCACCAGCATTAGCTGCAAAGCTCTGCTATTGGCTGAATGGTAAAGAGCCATCAGCAATCCGAGCCTTCCCGAATTAAATTGAGAGAAAAGCCTTTTAAACAGTAAGATCCCTTGGGATACACGGGGGCGTTTAAAGACATTTGTTCCCTGTATTTTTGTGTGATGAATCAGTTGACTTTCAACCATTCACACAACAAGGTGTACATTTGTCTCTCTGTGTATACACTTATCAACCAAGCTTATCAAGCCTCACTGACGTGTTTTGGGCTCCACTTATGTTTTCTTAGGCATGCCTCCCACTCTCGATTCTCAGGATCACCGATGCAGTTTGCATACATCACTAACAGGCAAGCTGCAACACATTCTGCCTCAGGTCAACACTAAAACTGATGTTGACCGATTGGGCCTCTTTTCTGTCATCAGATCGCAAGCATACCTGAACAATACAGTGGAAAGAAACTAGAAATGTACATTTGTGGGATTCTCCACTATGTTAAGTTATATGCAGGAACTTCTAACCACAAGATCAGATGAGTATTTTCACTTTTAATTGGAAGTATTGTTAACTGAAGTATTGCATGTTCCTCAGAGGCCCATTTAAAACTCATACGGTAACAATAAATTGCTTTTTCATTTTTGCATATAAGCGTTAGACCAGAGGGGTCATTTTTAACCTTCCACAAGAGATTTTGGCATCTCTACAACAATGGTTTCTTTATTCACAGGATACTATTGGACTATTGAAAACTTGCTTAACACAGTATCAGTATATTCATTACATAAAAAAAAACACAGAGGTGAAGTACCAAAACCCACAGGCTCTTTCTCTTTCTTGGATGTCGAGATAGATGTGGGAAAGGTCCGTGTCATACTAGAGAGCTGTATTATCTCTTGGAGTACAATAATCTGCTGCCGTGTCCTCTTCCACATCCACAGTGCAACATTACATCACTCCTTTATTTAGAGGCCGTATCAATGTGACATCATGATCATCACTCTATACCTTCATTCACCACAGAGACGGGTGGCTGGGCCTGAAACTCAAGCCTGTGTATTATATGAGATGCAGAACATCAATGCTTGTCCTTGGCCATTCTGAAGGCTAATCAGATTTCATGAGGCAGAATATGGGGACAGAGTTCCAGTTTCCTGTACGCTCTGTCCAGATAACAGATATAGTGGACGTCTCACAAATAATGTAACGTCTCAAAGAGACCATCCTGTTGGTTAGTGTGTTTTTTGCCAAGGCTGGATTACCAGCAGGGCCCAGAAGACCCCCAGGTACAATGTGTGGCAATAAGTTTGAAGCAATAGTTAGACATTTTTGGAAATGTGCTGATTCACTTCCTTTGTGAAAGTTAGGAGAGAAGACCTATGAAGACCACACTGAATTTATCTTAAAGGAACAGTGTGTAGCATTTAGGGGGATCTATTGGCAGAAATGGAATATAATAACAATAAGTATGTTTTCTGTAATGTATAATCACCTGAAAATATGAATCGTTGTGTTTTCATTACGTTAAAATCAGCCGTTTTTATCTACATAGGGAGCAGGTCCTCTTCACGGGGCCGGCTGCCATGTTTCTACAGTAGCACAGAACGGACTAACCAAACACTGGGTCTAGATAGGGACATTCACATTTTCACATCAGCCACCGTAGTTTTCCTACATGATTGGCATACAAAATAGTTCAGTAAGGTCGCAGTTGGTTGCAATCTATGGATATGGGTCATATAAACAGCATATTCTGTTTGGATATTCTGAATTAGGCCTTATTCAAAATGGCACATTTTCTGATTAAGACATGTGGGATATGCCAAATATTATTCAGGTTTTAAAAGCATTTTTGGACATGTATACAGCACATTCAGAATATGCGTCTCAGTTGGGATTTTGACGACAGTTTGCGACACACGGCCTCTTGCCTGTTTGCTGCCACCTCTGTGCATTGTGCACAAACCAACTAGCTGACAGTTTGCAGAGATGCATGCCCAAAAGAAAACCCCACATTTCTAGTCAGAAGGAGAAACACACCTACTTCTAAACATTATGAAATGTTTTTGGATATGTGCAAATATCGCTATGCTGACCTTTTCAAGAAGGTGGTTGAAGGAATGAAAAAGGGAGGCTGTGTTCGCAAGGTCAAACAAGTCCACCACCAGATATGTTCATTTGAGTATGCACGGCTGCATGTAAACTTGGTTTGATTAATAGCGCAAGGATGCATATAAATTTAACTTTTCATTTGTAAGAAAACATTTGTGTAGTTCATATTCTCAAAAGTTGCATCGTCTCTCTTTAATTTTTTTTAATTTATTGTCAAGATTATCATCACCCAATAAAGCCAGCCCAGATATTTTCTTTCTAACAGACATATTTCAATACTGCTTTTACTTTCTAGTTGAGACCTCATGGTGAAAACTACCCCTCCATTGTATAATAGGATTTTCTAATGACATCCCTGGAACATAAACAATGTTAAAAATATAAAGCATTTCATGTTACATGCTTACACGGCTTCAAAGCTTCTTTGACAGGCGTTTAAAATGTACAGCTGGTTCAGAGTATCAGTGTCATTCAAGTAGTGTGTTTGTACCTCTAGGAGGTATCATGGTTGTCTTGGTGCAATTGTTACCGCGCTGTAGATCTTTTCTCTGTTATGACACGAAGGCTCTGTTAGCTCAGTGACTCACTTGTCAGGACGGGCTGACAAAAGAATCAAAGGGAGGAAGCATGTACAAAATATTCAGGTGACTGTGTGATGAAGCAAGTCAACATGTTGAACAATGAGTTCTGTCTATGGTTGACATCTTGTTGTTGTAGCGACGACTAGATAGATTTTTACACGACAAGAAACCATGTGCCTGTTCTGGAGAGTGCCTGAATATTTCCTAATGGCACAGCTGATGTGTATGTTCTAGGCACCTGGTAAGCAGACGGGATATATACATAGAAACAGGGAACATACGTGGTTTTACATAAAATGTAAATAAACCAGTAACATTTTAATGGCATTTCCCCCTTGAACAAACCCATGACAAACAAATAAATCCTTTCCCGTTCGCCGCAAAGCCACTAGCTGGAATGCCTCACCAATTACGAGCGTCTATGAATTGTGTCAAATGTTCCTTTTTTTGTCACTTCCTTCTTATTTTGGCTTTTTTTCCATCTTTATTAGACAGATGACAGCGTGGAGGCCGACTGGAAACGGGGGAGAGAGAGAGAGAGATATGCCATGCAACAAAGGTCTCGTAGTCAAAATTGAACCCGGGACGTTGCGGTTCTGTGGCGTGCGCTGTAACCACTCACCTACAGTACCAAGGCACTCCTTCTCACTTCCTACTAAACACATTAAAGCTTCGTCATCACCAAAAATGGAATGATTGTGGACAATAAAAGCCGTGGCTCTCAAAGCACATACCCGTTGTTAAGCTTTAATCACACGCTTTAAGGCTGCAGACATTTTATAACCCTTCAGTCCACAAAGCTGTTGTTTCTTAGGAATGCATTTACTGTTTTGATTTGATTAATCAAATAGTTAACTGGGTTTGCACGTACTTCACATTTGATGACTTTTTACTCCATTTTTTTGAGGCCACAGAAAGGCGTGTCCTGTCTTATTTACATCATAAGACAGTTAAATAAAAGAAGGAAGGAGTCATATAAGGGCAGATAATAGAGTTCAGAGAAAAGAGAAGGGAGAAATAAGACTCTAAATCAGGATGCACCATCTTTAAAGAGGATTTAAAGAGGAGAGAGGAAAGGACAGGAGGAGGAATTGTATAACGGGGTGATGTGGAAGGAGGTGAAAAATGGCTCTATTATAGGCCTAATAGAATTCCCCTTGGCCCCAGAGAGACACAGAATGGACTCTCCCTCCTTCCCACTTTGCCTCTCTATCCCCTCATCCCTCCATTTGCCCGGGCCGGAGATATAATTTCATCACTCCTCACTTAATTGTGTGCGTTGCTGGCAGAGGCTCACTCTCTGTTCCAGCAAACAGAGGCAGGTGGGAGAAGAGCAAGAGGAGCAGAATAATAGAACAGAGTGGGAAACCACATCACTTCATTTTTATAGATGGACAGCTTGTAAAAGCGATGGGTTACGTGGTCCCCTCTGAGTAGCCAAGTGTAAACACAGCCAGAACACTGATCCGGATCTCAGTGTGTCATACAGGATACAGTACAGGATGGATTTACAGTAACATACAGTTAACCAATAACACAATCCATGTAGACATAAGGTAATTATTAGCTTTGTTTACATATGATTGATTTTCCTAGTCAAGAGAAAATGAAGTGTGGTTAAAACGATGATTTGAAAGTTGCTAAATTTATGTTTCAGACAGAATTTGCATTCATTGAAATGCATCACATATCTGTAGTTTATTCATTGTCTAGATCACGGAGTGTGTATTTTAGCTTCACTTTTGGAGAGCGTCCATCTTTATATACAGTCTATGGTTCGTATAGGTCAAGCTCTAGAAATTCTGGATATATTTCCCATAATACAACTCTATAATTTCATAAGCTTTCTGTTAAAATGTCTCCAAACCCAAGCCAAGATAAGTGTATAACTTTTAACAGGCTTCACATCCTCAGTTAAAAAACCTAGCTTTGGTTTATTCACTCATTATTAGTGTGTGAATGTTACTGTTAGAAAAGAAGAAATAAACTGTCTGAATTCATTATTAGGAAGATACTGTATATTTAAAACCCAAGTGGTGCAACCTTCATCGTATTGTATACAAAACAGGATACAAATTGAAACTGACCCTCAAATTCACACCTTAGCAAGAAAAGAAAGCTGCCCCGCCTCTATTACTTTGTCAGAGGCCGACCTTTGACTTCAGAGGAGATCCGTCACTTCTTCCCCACTGTCCCGCCTGGGAAATCCATTTTGCTACTTTCAAAGGTTGTTTGATCTCCATTTAAAGTCGTCCGTGACCAAAGAGAACACGTGTGCCATCGTCTGGAAGGGTCTGCAGTCTTGCTACAGTCAGTCATACATCATCATAGCATCTACTGAGACCCTCAGAGAGATGCTCTTCACTTGGTTGTAAAGATGAAGATGCTTCTGACCTTTGACCTCATCTCATGATTGCCTTTTGAAAGAGCGCTGTGCTAACTTGTATGGTATGAGGCACAAAAGGCATGGAGGTTAGAAGACTGGAGTGAAGTATTTTAGTTTTCTAGTTTTTTACATTTAGATTTAGGATCCAGTTTGCATTTCTTGCCATTTCTGGATCTACAGAAATACTTAAGTTTAATGGTCTGCTGTTAATGAAAATGATAGATATTTTGGGGAAATATGATTTCCTGTGGAGAGTTAGATGAGAAGATCAATACCACCCTCAGCCACGAGAGAGGTGTCAATCGTATCATCTCTTTGCAAGAAAACAAATAAGCGGTTTCCCGCTTAAGTTCAAACTATTGCTTTAAAGAGGACCTATTATGCTCTTTTTCTGGTACATGCTTGTATTTTTGGTTTCTACTACAACATGTTTACATGCTTTAATGTTTAAAAAACGCTTTATTTTTCTCATACCGGCTGTGCTGCAGCGCCTGTCTGAAACGCTCTGTTTGAGCTCCTGCTCCCCGTCTTGCCCTGCTCTGTTGTGGTTGGTCAACCGAACCAAACTCTTGGGACTCCGCTCCAGCACCGCTCTAACTAGCTTAGTTTGAGGAAATGTGTTACTTAGTGACATCACTACGTTACGGAAGAAATGACAGGACTTCAATCAAGGCGTTTCAGGCAGTTCAGGAGCAGTGTTTCTGTAGGGAAGAGTAACTCCATTTGGAGTGGCTTTGGTGCTTTGTAACTTTGCAGACCTTTTACATGCACAAAAAACTATGTTTACACACTGAAGGAAAGGGAAAAAACACAAAAGCATAATAGGTACCCTTTAAGGCTGGATCAGATTTTTTTTATTCTTTGTTTCTATAAGAATAAAGTACAATCTAACTAAGACAGAGCTTTGCATTGAAGGAGTCTTGATTTAAGTTTAATTTTTTTGAGAAGGGAAGGATGAACCTCCAGAGATCATTATGTGTTGTGCTGTCACTTAGAGTGAGACCTGTGGAAAAAGGCTTTACATGGCAAAGGTTTCACAACCTCACATTTCTGGACAGTCCTGAGGGAGTCCTGTCTTCACGTTCTCACTTTATCCCAGAGGTGATTTGTAGAGTAAATAAGCTTAAAGTTATTCTGAGACCACACTGAGACTGAGTCATAAATCTGACCATAACATGTTGTAAATTAGCCATGTTAACTGTGCAACAGCAGGGAGGGATATTACCTACCATCACCTACTTATTTTCCCACTCCTATAATTGAATTAATTGCTATCTTTTTCAGTTTTTTTTTGTTCCTTATTAACAGCTTTCTGTAAATTAGCAATAGAAATCATTTGTTTTATATTTTTTATATCATTATTATCTTCTCCTTCTGTCAATGTCTTTACTTTTTTGTAAAGTGAACTGAGACACTTTGGGATTTTACATTAAAAATATAACATAATCTAAACTTCTGAATTTGGCTTACTATGCTTTATGATAGTGAATTTTTGTCTTGCTTTTCTCGTTCTTTCTTTCCACGCCTCAACAGAAGAAAGGGCAACTTTAAAGCTGTATTCTTTAAATGGTGGCTGAGTGCTTTTGACCTTTAATGCTATACCATGTCGCAAAAGTTAGATAGCCTTCAGATCCATCTTTTCAGTATGAACCGCATTAGGAAGTAATCACTTATGAGGAACTTCAGTAGGTTTTCATCTTTACAGAATGTAAATCAGCATGTCAAAGTGTTTGAGATGATGTAAAAAAAAACAAAGAACACTGATAATAAGTGGTGTGGCTCTACAGTCGTTTCCTCGCTCCGTTCAACATGAAGTCAAAACTCAACTCAAACTCAACGTGGCCTATCCTCTTTCACCACCACATGTCACTCCTGCACACATGGTTCCCTCAAACATTCCTCGCTAACGACACACTGGAGGCTAGCAGCAGTTAGCTGGGGAATGTGTTTTCCATTTGAACCACAGTTCACTGAGAAACTGATCCTGGGTACTGGGACTGGGTCAGAACCTGTTGATGCCATTTCTGATCTTAATAAGCAGAAACAGGTCACGGTGGAGTGAGCAAGAACGCAGGGGAAAGATTGTTGCTAACTTACATCAAGTTTAATTGGATTGGGAGCAAAGTGAAGCAGGACGTTTGTCTATCTCATTAAAGTATGTTTGGACAGTTTGGGTGTATTTTTAGTGGCATAAATATAATGTTTTACACTCATGCATTTTTGTGTACATTCATATGTTTGTGGTGTCCACATATGTATTGCTGCTGTATATTTCATATACCTTGAATTTAATAAAATACCTATATAACTACAATCATATATTGTATACGATATACTATTTTACTCTTAAAAATACTCAGTTCTACCTCAATAAGGCCTTCGGTGCTGCATTATTAGATTATTATAATAATAAATAAATAGTAAATAATATAAACTATTAGCAAATACAGCTATATGCACAATGCACAAATTAATCACATATATTATAATGCATATAGCTTTTCAATGTCATTTTCTTATTATTCTTATTATTTTGTTAAATAATTAAAATTACATTTTAAACAGTTCTTTATGTGTTTCCTACCTCTTTAGATGTCTTCTTGTCCTGCTGTAACATGTCAACTACCCCTCTGATGATCAATAAATTCTTAACTTGTCCTATGAATTTAAAAAAAAAAAAAAAAAAAAACTTTCGTCCATAAAATATTCTAACCCGTCACAATATGTTCACACATAACATATATACAATATGTAACACTATCGTTGACTTAAACCCACAGTGACATAAAATATGAAACCAGTGGGAACCAGTGTGCCAGCATGTGTCATTTCATGCACCATTACCTTGCCATATCACTCACCAGAGTATGTCTAATTGCCTTGACAGGCTGTTGGTTTCTATTATTATAGTATTGTGTTGCCGTTGCCACATTGACCACACGCAATGCCATAATTCATGCAGTCAGTTTGATGAAGCTAAAAAGGAACCAGTCCATCCTACTTTGCCCCCTTTTGAGTCCCTCCTTCCTCTTCAATCCCTCTTCGGGCTGCAACTGTTGAAGCTTCCAGTAATCAGTCGGTCTCATTTGGCTTGGATTACATGTCAGAGGGACTTTAGTGGCTCTTGAAGAAAATGCACAGACGTCCATCCTGAGGGCAAAATACAAAAGAATCCAGGGCACACTGTATCTGTGGAGCCCCGAAGTGTAGGCCTACAATATTAAATAAATTAATAAGTAATTATTAAATTAATAATCCAATGAGTACAACATTGACCTATATGAACCAGTAAATTCTAAATAATTTAAAACTGGGGTTGGTAGTTCTTCAAAAACAATTATTGTTACATCCTGACAGAAACTAATAAATCAAATGCTCTGACAAAAAAAACAACAGTATCTGTAATAAGCCCATCCAATCATTTAATTTGGGCAGAATGACACGATCGGACGGGTCTACCTGCCTGCGCGCACTGTGCCCATGCATTTCACCGCGTCACCAGTCTTCCACAAGCTGCTAACTTGACAGCAGTGAGCACTAACAATAGCCATGTTCGTTGTTTCAGTTCATTAAGATAATTTTGGGGTAATGGCTTTGAAAGTGGAGGTCTGAAGGAACGGGCTGTCAGTGTCGCAGACTTTGGCGACTTTCTCGCTAGATTTAGTGACTTTTAGAGCTAGTGCTGTTAGCTACTTTCATTGGAAAAGAGTTGGCAACACTGGGATAAAAATTTGTCGTGGTCTGTCCATACGTCCGTCCGGTTAATTTTTGTGATGACAATTGGCACAAATGTCCACACGGACTCAAGGATGAACTGATTAGATTTTTGTGGTCAAAGGTCAAGGTCGCTGTGACCTCACGTCTGTTCTCGTGATATCTCAGCTTTAGTGAATTTCTTCAAATTTGTAAAGAGGCATTTGGAAATAAAACAATTCTATGATTAAATAAAAATGATGATGAACAGTTGAGTTTTATTACTTACATATAAAATGTCACAAATTATTGGTTGAGATATATATTTTACTATTATCTAATTTATTTATTTACTACGCTATCCAACACTTTGGGCGTCCATGCTAATATACGTGTGTGTGTGTGTCCGTGCGTGTGCGTGTGTGTGTGTGATTGAGTTTATGTTCCTGAAGATGCAAGTGCATGCGCTCTTGTGTTTGTGTGTGCATTGTTGGATCAATACAGCGTAAAAGTGGATTTAAGAGCTTTATTATTGGTTACTGCTTGTCTGATGTAGGAATTTTGCAGAATTCACATTAAGTATAGTACAGTATTAGTATACAAGGAACATTCAGTATTTCTCAGATCTGTACAATTCAGTCCTGGTGCACTGTCGGTCTTGTCACCATGAGTTACCAGGGCTTTTTTAAAAACCTTATCCTCCTAAAACAGTTTTTTAATTCCCCCCCGCATCCACCCTTTGTTACTCTCAAGTGCAATATCACGACATGTTCACCTTCAGTTGGGTTTACTGTACACACACGTCAATGTCTGGTCACTGTTACTCAATTAAATCTCTCATATCTATCAAACTAAACAAATACTGTCTGAGGAAAAAGCCTCCATCTTCAATCACAGTTCACAACTCTGATGATAGTGATGGCTAAGTTATAGTACAATGAACAAAGGGCTTTCAGGGAAGGTCATTCAGTGGTTGGCTAATGGCTAATATTGAACACATCCATCAAGTTTCCTCAATCCTGATAACTGCTAATTTACCAGAGTCAGATTTAATTTAGTGTAACTTTTCAATTAGTCTGTCTGTCTGATAAATATATGTCTACGGCCAGCAGCCAAATAGCTTAGCTGACTATAAAGACTGGAAGCAGGGGAAAACAGCTAGTCTGGCTCTGTACAAAGGAAACATAATCTACCAGCAATGGACTATTTATGCTATTGGACAGAGCTACTTGTTCTTACACTTACGGATTAAACAAATGAGACATAACATGCTAACTAGCTAGCTTTAGAGGTGCTGGTATGCAGATTTTGCAACCCAATATCAAGGCAAAGCGTGTAAAAGACCCATCCGTCCACCAGAGGGTAGCATGTGGACCCGCGGAGTCCGATGGATGGCTCATGTAAGTGTCACATTTTGCCTCGCCAAGGCGTGAATATTACACGTGTTTATGAAGGTGCAGTACCAACAGGTGGGCACCAAAACCATTCAATTAGGTTTAGGAAAACCGTCATGGTTGGGCTCAAAATACATACGGAAACAACATAACATTACTTTAGTACGCAAAAACACGTCACAAACGTCACTACAAAACACGTGACGTGTTTGTTGAACCCATCCACCTTCCCTCCTGCCTGCCATAGGCAGTCGTTCTCCCCTTTTATTCCACGTGCAGACTACATGGCGTGAAAATGACACGCCTAAAGTAACAACGGTGTTCTTACTACATGCTTTTGCCTTGCGCATTATTGTGTCATTCACACGCCTTTCCGTGCGACCGGGCTGGATTTTGTTACCTTTGTACAGAGCTAGATGTTTCCCCCCGTTTCCAGGCTTTATGCTAATTTAAGCTAACTGGCTGTAACCTTGTACTGAACGTATACATAAGAGAATGGTATTACTCTTGCCATCTAACTCTTGGCAAGAAAGCTAGTAAGCGTTTTTCCCAAAATGTCATACTGCAAAATTATGTTTAGTATTATAATACACTGTGATTGTATAGTTGAGTATAGTATAGTTGATGTAAAGTTGAGTTTGGTGGCAGGTGGATAATTAAAGCCTTTCTGGTTCTGATTAGCCTGAAAGACATTTTAAATTTGTGTCCCCTCATCATGTCCAGTCTTAATGACACTCTGCATTAATACAGCTGATGGTGAATAATTTGTTAAAAGTACCTCACAAAGGCAGCTACCTTCCTTTTGCCCTTCTTACCCTTTTAAACTGGGACAGCATTGATATCATAACAACGTCCCATTCACATAGATATTGTACAGTAGAGCCTTCTTGGCTTTAACTAAAATAAAAAAAACTAGAAAAAGACAACTTATTTACAAGTTAAAAAACGACAACTAAAGAAAATATACTTACAAAAACAGCTAAAAACAACAAATTTACAACATCAGCGGACACCTGAAATAGTTCCCAGGCACTTGTGATGCAAAAACAGACAATTCACATTGAAGTACTAGAATCTAGGACAATAAGAGAAACATAATACCATTTACAGTTGTTATTTGGGAATTAAAATACAACAACCCTTAGAGAGTAGAGGGAGAATACCTTCATTTAAAGTAACACTACAGCATGAAGCTCGGTATGCTAGTGGTTAGTAACAATGTACAATCTGTCCCTGAAAGTAACAGATGAAGTTGATGGTATAGGTAAGTTTAGCACATTAAACTATTTGCTCCTTCAAATATTTCCTCCCAAAATAAAGAGAACAAATAGGCGCTAGTGGTCCTCAGTTGGCAGCATAATAATATCAACATTTTTGAAGTATGCTTTCACAAATTCAAAGCAAATAGGTGCAACACAACACAACGTAAAAAGCACATACTGCCATGAGGAGAGGAATGCATGCTTATACAAGCTGATTAATGCTGAATCCTGGGTTTCACCTTTACATTTAAGTAATCCAAAACTTTTCCGCTTTCCCTCGGTCTGATCATCCCACATCCTTTGACTTATGCCTCCACTGAGTTGCCTTTTATACAGAGGTCATTGTTGCAAACAATGAGGAAACAAGACACCCTTTTTTCTCTGGCCCGTTTCCCTCACTTATTCACCTGTTTGAAGGATTGTCAGTCGCTATAGAGGGTGCAATAATAAGTGTAATATTGATGCAGTAACACAATCATTCTAGATACCCTGAGAAATTAAGCGAAAAAGATAGAAAACCCTGGATTTTTGTTTTGCATTCTGATTATTTTGTGTTTTTCTTGGAATTTGTGCACTGGCTGACAATGAGTTGCTAGTTTCTGCATGCTGTTTACTGTTAAGGTAGCATTTCACCATCTATAGCACACATTGCAAATTATGTAGACATACTTTTTAAAGACACACCTTATATTGGCTACTAATAATGAGATTAAACAATATATGGTCCCCTCATGAGAGTGTTCCATACAGTATATGGCAGGATCTGAAGTTTTCTGTGTCTACAATGAATAACAATGTAAATGTATACATGATGTGTGTGTTTGTTTGTATAGTACATGCATGGTTACGTCTGTGTGTGTGTATGTATGTATGTACAGTATGTGTATGGTGTGTGCACTTGTCTACCTATGCACATACAGTATACATAGTTTTGCATTCCACGTCGGTCCCTTTTCTGGGTCAGTATGAAGGAGTCTGTGTGGGAGCTCCTGTGTTATGCAGATAGGCCTGAGCACATAGAATAGTGTCTCATGTTGCCTCGGTCAACAACCCGCCCCACAGACCACCGAGTTGGCAAAGTCCAGCCAGCAGTCCTTATAGCACTTGTCGGAAAAAGTAAGAGTCTGCAGTAGTTGAGATTAATTCCACGTGTGCTGCAGCTCAATGTCTTAAATACACACATTGAAAATAAGACTAAATAGCTGGACTTTTGTTTTTTGCTGAAGGAGAACAGGTTCATTTGAAAAGCGTCCAAGCATCCTTCCTCGGGTTGTCACATTTGCAAAGATCCAGATACTCTGTGGTATGCAGGCCACGTTGCGCAGTAGCAACAGACACCAGCCATTTGACAACTTAAATTAAAAAATATGGCATGTAAATAATGTCGCTTGTCAGGTATGGTCTCAAGACGTTTCCTCCTCTTTGGTAGCATAGATTTGTAACATTTAAAGATACAACACTGGCTTATGGACGCTATAAGTAAGGGACAAACTGACTGTAAATGTTTAAGAATAAAGATGCAGAGGATCAAGTTGTAGGAATGAAATGGATTCAGTTCATTGCTGCTCTATGGTTAATAAAGTCAGAGCTGGATGTCAAGTAGTGTAGAAAGACGGGTAGATATCCAGGCTCAACAATGGAATGATTATAGACAATTTCCTTCCACATAGGCTTTACATTGTGTGGATTTTAACATGTGAGAATGAATGATTATAAGCACATCCTGATGGTTAGGTGAAAGGTTTTGGCTTGATTAGGTGCATTGATATTCATTCAGTTTTCTAATTTCTGGCATCTCCCCATCTCATCCCTTGGTTAAACATGAAATGATTCTTCAGTACTCGTAGTGACTGCTGGCTTCAAGAGGGAATAGCTTAAAGCGGTTCTAGCATGAATGTATGTGGCGTGAGGGAGGCCATGGAAGAATATTAAGGTTAAGGCGGTTTGCTCGCTGTTAAGCTTAAAATCACACTACAGAAGTGGCGGTGGGCTTCGTAGCAGTCGGGCTCAGCACCAGACTCTGGGCGATGTCGTCGCGGTTGATCTTGCGCAGCGCCGTGCACAGCGTGTCAAGGCTGGCGCAGTCCTTGCTCGCCCAGTCGGACAGGAGCGCACGGACGGGGTGTTCTTCCTGCTGGAAGGTGGCGATTCGCTCCTCCTCGTATCCCAGCAGGCCCGCCAGGTTGTACCAATCGCTGTCCTCCATGTGGTTGCAGTCGTCTCCTTCGTTGCCCCTGAACAGCAGCTTCTCCACTTTCTCTCTGGTGTGGAGAGGAAGGAGCAAACACGGCTCTTCATCCATGGTGACAACTGCGGAGAGAAAATTTCATGTCATTTCATTATTTTACTTTTAATATTTAAGTAAGTTTAGTAGGGGTGGGGGAAAAAGTGATACTATGCGATATTTTGCGTGGCAATATTGTGACGATAAACAGACATGTATCGATTTTTTACTATAAATTTATAAACTATTAACCTCTTAACAATCCGACGGCCCAGCGGCTTGTGTTTTTCAAGGGTTATAGCGAGCTCAGTCTTAAAGCTAGAGTGAAGATAAGTATCATTTGAAACTAGAAAACATACAGAATCCATTAGTACCAATCATGTCATGTTAGCTTGTCGGGAAGTTTTGGTGAGGAAAAACTAGCCTGGCCATTTATCGAGGGGTCCCTTGACCTCTGACCTCAAGATATGTGAATGAAAACTCTGAGATGAACAGAGTGAAAACTGTATCTTATTAGATAAAACAAATGTTGACAAACTGCATAATTTACAGTTGAAAAAAGCTAATAAATTGCAATATATCACAATATATCAAATCGCAAAATGTTTAAATTGCAATAAGATCGTATTAAGTATTGTGATAATATTGTATCGTTGGGCCTCTGGTGATTCCCACCCCTAACATTTAGCTTGATGCATGAGCAGCGATAGCGTTTCTGGCTGCCGAATTCCATTAAAACATCATTACAGAAAGGAAGAGATGCTTCTTTGTCCACACTCAGCAATGATAATTTAGAACCAAAAATGCCAGCACACATCCCACCTGTTACCACTTTAAGATACTGTGCAAAGCCAGAGAAAACACTGCTGAATGCTATTTTCTCCTGCTTGCACCACTTGTTTTCCATAATCTGAACGAGCATGTGGTTTCAAAAGTCGTCAATTCTCTCAAACTGGTTTGTCAGGGCAGGACTGGAAACTGCCAAGAGCACATGCTGCCAAAACAACAAACACTGTCACTCTGTCAGTGTTGTAATCCGTGTTTGCTGATTTTCAACAGTAAGTTTGAAAAGTCATAGTCAAGGTGAAACAACCAGACGCATTCCTGAGAGGAAATTCTTTACTTTTGAGTGGCGCGGTGGGACAGTTCAGGGTGCCGTCTCTGTGTACATTCACAGGAACCCATCACACATATTTGTGGATTAGAAGAAACTCATTACCGGAGGAATTCTGCGCTAGACAAACACTGACGTTTGTGCTGAAACGTGCTTACGCCCAATTTAAGTGCGCTAGTTTGATTAATGAGGGCTTTTGTATTTTGTAAATAGTACTTTATTAAGGGAGTGGCCTCTGGTACAGGTATTAGTGTGTTACCTGTCTGTGCCTGAGTCTGGCCCTGCTGTTGCTCCTGCAGACTTTGGGTGTCAACAGAAATGCCACTGTCGCTGTGCAGCTTTTCTCCCTCAGGGGACGGTGTCTGGTTCTGGTTGGCTGTGCAGTTGTTGGCTCCTTGCTTGTTCTGCTTACAGCTGTTCCACCTGAGTGAAAATGAGGCAGAATAGAAGAAAAACTCAACTCAGCAAAAAAGGAGAATTATCAATAGACCTTTTTACACAGCTGTAAATGTAAACATTCCAGATGTGCCCCAGTTTATTTCCTGTTGCAGTGTATGTGAATGACATAAGCTGACAGGAAGTAAACATGGACCCAAGGTGTTGCCTAGCAAAGTAATTCAGTTGAAACCGTCTGAAGAAACAAGCTGTGAACACATTGACATACCGTCATCTGTTAAGTTGATATAGCGAACTTGTTGGCAAATGCCTATGTATTTACACATTCATCAGATACGGAGCATCATTAGCATTTATTTTGATTCATGTTTCTGGCCCCCTAATGAATGTAATTCTAATGTTCACTCTTTTTTTTGCTCTGTTTTTGGTCTCCACCAACTCTTGAGAGAAATATCTGTCTCTTTAGCTGCTGAATGCTCCATGATGTTCACCAGCTAGTCGCTAACTTTGTCTGTTTTCCGTTTGATGTTGGGTACGTAGTGTACCATGTTTTTTTCTTAGCTTTTTTGCTGAAAACAGCTGCCTGCTGCGGCCAAAAACAACGCTAATGAGAGCTTTGAGAGTAGGGCTGTCACAATATCAGATTTTCACTACACAATTATCAAGGCCAAAATAAGTCACAATAACGATAATATTGCAATAACTATAGAAAAATTGGGGGGAAAAAATACTCACTCAAAAAAAATACATGTGTATGGAGGTGGAGAGAGAGTATGTAACCATGACTGTACAAAAGCGTGATTTAAGAGGCGTTGGATTGTTTACACAATATTATCATATGTGTATTATTAACATGATATCAATATTTCATTTTTAAATATCACATATCGTCAATACGGGTGTATCGCAACACCCCTAGTTGAGAGTGAATCAAAACCATAAAGTTTCCCTTGTAAAACCAAAAAAAATGAGCTGAAAGATGCTAAAACGCTCTGTAGAGCTGAGGGGAGGGTGATGATGCTCTGTGGGCTCATCACTTCCCCTTTAACAAGTAGTCATGTGATCCTTTGTTAGCAAAAAAAAACATTGATTATAGCCGTTTAAGCTAAAGGGTAATCTATTACCTGTGAAAAAAACTTCACAAATTTCACAACTGGATAAACTCAGTTTCAGTGTTCACTTCTGTTCTGATCTGTCTTGAAGCCCATGTACTTGAGTGTATAGACTTGTAACACTTGTTTAGCCGTACAACATATTGGATAAACATATTGTACATTCATAATTTAACAGTTAATGTAGGGCTATCTGTGTAGGCATTAAGAGAGGAGCATGGGGTTCAAATGTATGAGAAGAGAGTAAACAGACCATATTGTAACCCACAGGACAACAGTACAGTAAGAGGCTCTCATCCAGAAAAGCAGCAGATGATTTCATTAAATATGAAACTGCGGAAATTCAAAATCCTATTGGATTTTGTTGTACATATGCATTTGTAATGAGTATCAGATCTCTTTCCTCTTCCCTTCAGCTGTTGAATTTCACTGTCAATTTATTTTTTATTAATATGGCTGTTATTTTTTACTTTGATCTGCAGACACAGAATGTTTGCCGTGTCCTCAAATGACTGTCCAGAGGACACGTCTGCAGCTCTCGTGGCCTAATGTCAGGGCATACCGATGGTAAATCTGTATTTACGGTATAAAGGTAAATCTGAGGGGTCACAAGATGATTAAAGGAACAGTGTGTAACATTTTGGGGGATCTATCAGCAGAAATGGAATATAGTATTCTTAACTATGCTTTCATTAGTGTATAATCACCTGAATTTAAGAATCATGTTTTCGTTAGCTTAGAATGAACGGTTTATATCTACATATCAAACACTGCCTCTAGAGAGAGCCTTTTACGTATTTACGTTACCTGAAAGCCGTAGTTCTCCAACACGCTTGTAAAACTGCGGTAACGTGAGCAGCAGAGCGCAAAACCGTGGTACAGCCAGCCGCCCCCTGACATCCGTTGCTCCTAAAGTAGTGTTATTATGGTAAGGGTGGCCTCTGAGCGAAGCAAACAGCGTTACCACGGTTTTGCACTTGCCAGCTCACGTTACCGAAGTCTTTGAAAGGGAGGAGTGAGCGGAGGGATGTTCAGTTGGTTGCAACCACACCACCAGATGCCGCAAAATCCTACACACTGTACCTCTAAGAATATTATATATATCTCAATTTCAATATCATCTTTAAAAATCCATCAAATGAAACAATCTGAGATCTGTCATGCTTGTTTTTTCTGAAAAAAGGGCAAGTCAGAACAACAATATTATAATCCAGCTTTGGCTCGTGAGGCACCATGATGCATTATATTTTTTACTGTGTGCTTTAAATTTTGTTTTGTACTTCATCTCTTCTCTGTCCTCACCTCTTGAAGATGATGAAGGCCACCAGGCCGACTACAACAGCTGCCAGGATGGAGCAGTAGATGGGGATGAGTTTGTCGTTCAGATGGTAGATCAGCTCCTTGGAATCACCATTAGTGGTGGTGGTGGTGGTGGTGGTGTCAGTAGGGTCTGGTGGGATGCTCTGTAGATAGATGTCATCGGTGGGCGTGGAGTTACTCGTAAAGGGCGTGGGAGGTGGTGAATCTGTGGGAACTGTGAGAATAAACCAAACAGTTAAATTGAGGGATGTAAAATCAAAACAATAAGCCGAAAGAGACTTCATTCTAATAAATTCAAAGGACATTTATTTCTCAAAGACTTTAAAATGGAAGCTCAGAGATAAACGTCTCCTCACCATCAGTAGCAGCAGATGGAGAAACTTGCTGTAGACTCTTTGATACCCTGCAGATCAGTATAATTTCAACTTGAATTGAAAAATTGCATCCAAGATTTAAATATGGCTAGAGTACAAATATGATAAATCATCTATCTTCAAGCCCCTATCCCTCTTTTGCCTCTATCCACCATAACTAGTGTAACCATAAATGTCTTTCATGCTGCACACCCACACACACACACATTACATCCCACATCACTTGGTCATTTCCCCTCCTCCCCGGGGAGCCATTAACGTGGGTAAGAGCAAGTATGTCCATCCAGTCTGGCCCACTTTCCTCCGACCATTAACGCTAAGCGGACATGTTCGCTCCTCACCGCGGATGTGGAATCCTATCCTATCCACGCCTGTCACTTACTTACAGTTACTCACATCATCAACAGGAAATCATCCCGTTGGCTTCTAGGGGCTCTAAATACCTCAGGAGAGCCCGCTGAAGGTGCGGCGGCCATTTTTCACTAATGAGGTGAAGACATTTTTAATGAGAGCTTATTTAGATGGATGCATGGAGCAGCTGTGGGGATTTTGAGGATGTGATAAGTACTTTATGGCGACACCAATATACTGAACATCCTATTTACTTATGCTGGATCATTCTTAATCCTTAACCTGTTAAGCCATCGATTTTCTTTTCACTAAAAATAAGTGTAATGATGATGTTGCTGTCATATTAATCTGGAGCCTAATAGGACAAATGTTGCCCTGCAGGGTTATCCACCGCACTGTGCCAGTTTTATTTGACATGTGACACATGGCAAGTAAATTTCTTGGCTGTATTTTTAAGTGTTAAATATTCAAAAAATTCATAACTTGCTGTTTGTCTTTTTTCTTAGCATCAGTGCTTTGCCAGATTTATACTTTAATTGCCAGGTCAGTGGAGCCTCCTCCTGCTGGGCTCGATGAGCCGTGACCTCCAGGTGCTTTCAGCTCACTCAGCACAGCACGTCTTACTTACAAGTGGCTAGCTAAAGCTAGTGATGTCGCTTACTGTAAGTCAGCATCAGTTGGGGTTGAACCAGTGGGCAACTCCGGGGTCTGAAAAGTGAAGCCAATGCAGAAGTGCCTTAAACTTGCATTCTTTCTAATAGCCTGCAGGGGGCGACTCCTCTGGTTGCAAAAAGACCTCTGATTGTATAGAAGTCTATGAGAAAATGACCCTTATTCTCACTTGATTTATTACCTCAGTAAACATTGTTAAAATGAGTTTATGGTCTCAATCGCTAGTTTTCTTCTTCAATACAGCATGGTGTTAATTTAGCAAATTATGGTCCCATTTAGAGTCAAATAGACCATGTCTTATTCAACGTTTGGTTGTACTGAGCTCCACCATCTCGTGTCATTTCTGGTTGCAAAAAACCAAGAGGGTGATGGCCAAAATGCCGATCTCGAGGCTTCAAAACGACAGTCCACAAACCAATGGGTGATGTCACGGTGACTACGTCAGCTTCTTATACAGTCTATGGTTTTGAAGTTTGAAAAGAAGAAATCTAGGGGTGTGAAGTTGGAAAGAAGTGAGCATAGCAGACTTCTATAACTTGCTCCTCATCGCTCCTTGGGGCTAGCGACTCAAGGCTACATTAGCCGCTTCTAGCATCGCACACCACAGTTTCCAACTGGCCTATCAGAGATTAAGTTGCATTGTGGGTAATGTAGGCGCCAGGTTTTGACAAGGAAGAAGAGTGTGGAATAAAAAAAGACGATAACTCTGGATCTGCCGCATCAATTTTGATCATTTTTTCTTAAACTGTCCGTCATGAGTCCGACAGTATGAGTGCAATATTAAATAAGTGGAGTACTCTTAATTAAAACACCAATATATTGAGCTAATATCTGTGAATAAAGTGCCCTAAGGAACACAGACAGGTTTGTGATTATGCACTGCAGCATATCAAATTCCCTACCGTCCTTTTTGAATATTCCCCAAAAGACACATACATACACACCATCACCGCCATGGCTTGTCTTTCTCTATCTGACTGTTTTTGCCCCCCATCAACACACACACACACACACACACACACACTCGAAACCAGACACCATTCATTGACAGAAATCTTCTTTGTCCAGCACAAATGCTCCCTCCCCATCTCTTCATCTTTCAATCCTCTCTCTATCCATTTTACCGCGGGCTACACTTTTGCTTGCTCCTATCAGGCATTTCCTTTTCTGTCAGTCAGTGTTATGATCATTTGGACGCCACTTTTTTCTTTCATTGCGTCTTTTCCTCTCCTCTTGAGCCCCTCCGTTGATGGTAAACACAACATCATTGTTGTCTAACCTTCCTGGTTATATCTTTTATTCCTTTGGCTCATTAACCATTTATCTCATCCATCCATCCATCCATCCTATACTTTACTCTATACATTACTGTGCTCTCCCTCCCTCTATGTTTAACAGATAAAACAGGGCCCTAAGTGCCTTTACTGAACCACTCGCTCAACCTTTCACATTGAATGGTCTGGCCTCAGAGGGGAGTGACCTTCTCCTGCTGAGCTCAGCTTGTTTCCACTATGCAGAGAGCTCAGTGGTTACTGGACCGCTGCTCTCAGTCAGAGAGTTATCATGTTGAGACATTTTAATGATCAGCTCAGCAACAGCTCCCTTATACCGTACCCTTAAGTCACAAGCTACTTGTATAAAATTACCTCCATCCACATATCAGAAATTAAACGATTGTTAAAAATCTAAAATAAATCCATGTATTAATTTTCAGAAAATAGAGCACAGAAAGATATAAATTTCAAGAAAAAGGGAGATATGCATCCTTATCACATAAAACTACTGCTTGCATTATCAGGAGAACATATTCATGGAGAGTACAGATGCACTGTCATACTGATTTAGCAAATTCAAAATTATTAAATCATTGGACATTTAAGCTGAGAGGAAACTATGTTGTATGAAGTAAGATTAATTATAATTAATTATGCCACAAAACAACATATTCAATGCCCAAAATGTGGGTTAACATGTGTCTTTGTCCCGTAAAAATTGTATAAATCCATCTTTTGTGATTTTTAAGGTTTTTAGATAAATGCTCTTTTGTAGGTTCAGACAATTCTCCCATGTCTTAAGGCCTTTACACACCGGCGGCGTTTTTTTCATGCGATTAATTTGCACGTCAGTATATCTTTTCAAACTGTTGTTTTTGTCATGAGTACTTTCACACAGATTGCAAACATTACGCAGTGAAAAAAGCGAGGTTGTATCTAGAAGGTAACCAAATTGCGGCAAATTATTTTACTCCTTTCAACATTGACAAAGGCAGCACACACCAGATCCACAACTTCCGTTCTTACCTTTCACAATAAAAGCCCAAGACATATAATATTACGCAGACGAGTATTTTACATTTTCGTTTTGTTTATTCTTCACGCCCTGATCCCAACACCCAAGCACTTAAACCTCACAGTGCTTTTATATAAATGGCATTCCCATTTTAAAATTATAGGAGTGCAAACTTGGAGTATCCGTGTTGCAGTCAAAATGTGTCAGTAGCTTGTCATTAAGATCGTAGAATCTGACAGATGTGGAGCTGTTAAAATGATAGGTTCAGTCAACTGTAACTCCTGTCAACAAACCGTTTATTGTATTTATTGTTAAGCATTATTTGGTTGTTAGTGGAATTACTGGAATTTTCCTCCTGGCTTTGTCTGTTAATGATTAACGTTATGACTGGAAATCCGGGCACATGTGTACTTGCCAGCATTACATGAGTAATTATATGGAGAGAACTCCTTGCTTGCTCATAGTGAGTGTTTATGTGTATGTGTGGGGTGCTCTGTGGCAGCCACGCCTCAGTTTAACTTATCATTCCAACCTCCTGCAAACAGGTGTTGCTGCTGTTTTGACACCATATACTTTAAAAGCTGACTTTGGAGTTAAACGGAAAGGAAAAGGAGGGGCTTCCGACACAAGCGAGTCGTTCTTTTATTATATGTCATTACAACTGTGCACAGCCGCGACTGCTGCCAGGACCTGCCCAACAAAACGGCTTCACCGATGATGGACATTTTTAAAGTATTCATGTTGTTACAACAAGTGAAGGGATAAATAAAGATTATTGAAGAATGCTGTTGATCCGCGTTCAACATTTTGTGATTTCTGTCGATCCACCATCTCTTCTCTCTTTCTCACACTTTCTCTTTTCTCCTTGCTCGGTTCCTACCTCAGATGACCCATCTCGTTTTTCTGCCCACGTGCTGCAGATTGAACACACCCCTGAATGTGCATGCATGTTTGTGAATTTGTACAGGGTGCATATGTGTGCACGCCTGTGCCGTTGTGTGTGTGTGTGTGTCTGTTCTGCGGCAGAATGTGATCAGCACTCGTAGAGGTCAACCAGAGAAACCCGAGAGTGCAGAGGAGTAACTCCATCGCCTTTATCGACCGGGCCACATTCGCAGCATCTGTTCCCTCTCTCGGCTCTTTCAAGCTTTCTCCATCTCTTTCCTTTCTGCAGCTCTCTATCCTCCCTCCTATGTGCTGCTCTCATTGTCACTTATTTACAGTTCAGCTATGGGTTTGCGTCACATGGCAGTCTTTTCGTTTAAATATTTGTTGCCACTTTTTAACAACTGTGTTTATGCTTTCTATTTGGTAATAATGCTGTAGACTGAAGTATTATGAATATTATGAATGATTGGTAATCATTAATAAATACTTACTAAGTCATTAAAGGTGCTCTATACAATATCCAAAGCATTAATATAGCGGCAAACAACTATTTGCTATGTAAAGATATAGAGGAGTAATGTCTACCTGAGCAGAGAGTGAAGTCACTCTGTGTGTGTTGTAATCAGAGCTTCTCTGTGCTTTGTTGACATAGCCATGCGTGCCTTGTAGTGCGTGTGAGCGCGCTCCACTGGCTTTCTCACGGCCGCTGCTATGCTCTGCTCTCATACAGCGGTTACAGCTGATAACACCGTCCCGACCGACGGCGCTGTTGCAGAAGCGTAGCACCCACCCTCCGGCTCCCCTAGGTTAACACTATTAGCTCTGTCAGCACTGTTGCCATTGTTTTCACTGTTAGCGCTGTTAGCACCGTTAGCTACGAGGCTCAGCCATCGCCGGCTCAGCCATCGCCATGTTGAGAGCCGTGCTGATACAATAGAAATACTCCCAATCTCCCATTTAGCACCTTCAGTAAATGGATTTTTGTCATAAGTGGTCATAAAATCCAATCAGTCAATTTTTCCCAGTCTGGCAACCTCGAAGTTGTTCTTGTTAATGACTTACAACTGATCTATAAAGCACTACTAAATTATTTACAGTATTAACCATTAATAAAGCCAATAATTACAACTTATAAACTCTTTATAGTGGTGCCTTATTAGACAGTGGTACCAAATGTTGTTTATTCTGAAATGTGCTAAAATAAACTGTTCGTCACAAACTGGTATATTTACTACTTCTTGTTTCTTTAAGACATATAAGTGCAAATAAAAATACAAACTAAAGTAAATTAATATAGGCTAAATATTACAGCCAGCTAGGTAGTTTAAACCTAATTAGCCCATTAGTATTATCATGAATAAGCAGAAAATATAGAAAAGTGCATCGCTATATGATGTGTTTGTATGCCAGCCATTTACACATTTTTGGAATAACAACACAATCCTAATTTCTGGAATCTTGGTAAATCATTTTGAAACACATAAATTGTAGAAAACTACAAAACCAGCCTTCACTGTGACATAAATATTGCATCAAATGAGCCAACAACAACAAAATTCAATGAAATTCCTGTGTGTGCCACATTACTCAGCTCTAGACCACTATGGCAGATAAAAAGATGACTATCACTGAGAGAAAGTCTTGGCAGAGACACAATCCCCCAACACATGCTGTAAATCCTCACGAGGACAAAACCTTGACACCCAAAGCAGAACTTTTGGCGAAGAATGAACGGCACGAGCGAAAGCGCAAGTGTTGTGGTCACCCTTGGACCTGAATGGCCCACTCATGTCAAATCACCTCCGATTTGCCCCTGGAATGCCGAGGGGCAAATTCTCGGGGGGATTCCAGGCGACGTCAGGAGACTGAGTCATCGCCTCAAGGGGTCGATTCTTGTTTGTCAGCAGCGAAAGAGACACAGTCGACTTTAAAACTTCCTTCATCGTTACAATGCTCGTACTGTGTGGAGCAGGGAGCAAAAGGGTTAAGGAGAGAAGGTCAGCTGTGGCCATCGAGCCCAAGTCAGTAGAGATATAAGTCAGTAGATGTGTGGCGACCAAGCTGGAGCAATACAATGAATGACTGTGACATACAAAGACTGTGAATTGTTTAGTCAGACTGGGGTTGGTTGATTCTTCACAGTTATTGATGTGGTAATGCTTTGGACGCAGGAAATCAGAAATGTCTAAGGCGTATTGCCCTTTATCATTTCCCCCATTTGTCTTTCTCTCTTTATCCATCTTTCAGATGCTTGCTGAAATTGATCATTCACTAAGCCCCTCCCACGCACAGCGATTGTCCAATCATAGCTTAGCAACCATAACTAGGCATTGGAAATCTCCACGTGTTGAAGTGGTGTTCATGGGGCTCAAGAAAAAAACAACACTTGATATTTAGAGAGTTTGGAGGTTGGTGTCTTTTTTTTTGCCTTTGCAAAACCAAAAATACAAGGGCAAAAGTTTGAGAATTAGATTAAACTGTGTGTTTGTTTGCTCTAATTTAAGCTGCAAACATTAGCCTAATCATACAGTAGACAAGGCATACTTTTTGAAATTAAAGGTTACATTAGAAAAAGGCTCGCTCACGTTCTATTATGTCATATTTCACCCCTATGTAGAGCTAGTCCTAGACGCTACTATATCAAAGTTAAGGCTACTTTAGTGGCTCTGTCCTGCTCATGCAGATTTCTCCTCGCATTCTCAAACTTTCTTAAAGTTTCCCATTTTCTCCGTTCTATCGTGCCGTGATAGAACAGAAAGCTTAACAACAACAGTATAGCAACAGTAACTAAGGGCGGCTGAGCTTGTTGAATGGTCAATAGCACATTCACTAGCCTGTTGACATAAATCAAGAAAAGAAAGTCCCTCCGCCTCATTCATTCCCGCCATCATTTCCTTTCCCTCCTTCAATCCCTCCACATTCTCCCTTCCTCTGTATTTCTGTCTTGATTTAGTTGAACTGGCATGGCCCTGAGTGCTGTGCATGGGGCTAGTTAGCAGATTACGCTGTCTGATTTCTGGAGGGCAGCCTGTCGATCGTTAAGGTCAACCAAACTCAGGAAGGAAACAGCTCCCTCCTCCTACTCACCTATCAATTCAATAACCAAATGCACTTGGTCCAATCACCTTCCCCTCCCCCCTTTCGCTTCCTCTTAGCCGCACCCACTCGACCTTCATCCTTCCATATGCTGTCTCAGATCTGTAATGTTCAATAACTCATCTTATTGATTTCAATCTGTGCGTAGGAGCGGTAGGAGTATCGGTGCCCGTCTGCATCCACATGGTGTGTGTTTTATGACTCATGTTTGAGTAAACCTTTAAACTTCCTTTCTGTGCGTGTATGTGCATGAATGATAATTACATTGCATGCTGCAAACCTCAACCTGTTGCCCCTGCTGCCACAGGACCAGAAACCCAGGCTTTTGGGTGATAGGTCAGCCCACATATGCGCACTCAATCCTGGGTACAATCTCAAAGAGGAACAGGGTCGAATAGTGAAAACCTCTGTTTCCCAATAGCCTTGAGGGCTCATAGCCAAAACCTCAAGCTGATAAGAACAGGCAGTGACTACTCTTTCAAGCATTGCTCACTCAACTTTCTCAAACCATGGTATGAAAGGCCTGGTCATATTGTGTTAACATTGGCTGGCCATTCCTATTGATAATGCATTTTCAAATAATCTCTCCCTGGGATTGAAGGTCATTACCCAGTAACCAATCCTATTATTAGCCATATCACACACAGGTTTCATACCCAGTCCTCTCCTGTGCAAAGTACAACTTCAACAATTAGTTGTCAACTATGAAATTAATTGCCAACTATTTTGATAATCGATTAATCTTTTTTTTTAAGAAAAAAAGTCTAAATTCTCTGATTCCAGCTTCTTAAATGTGAATATTTTCTGTTTTCTTTACTCTTCTATGACACTAAACTGAATATCTTTGACTTGTGAACAAAACAAGACATTTGAGGTTGCATCTTGGGCTTGGGGAAACACTGATCGACATTTTTCACCATTTTCTGACATTTTATAGACCAAACAACTAATAGATTAATCAAGAAAATAAACGACAGATTAATCGACAATGAAAATAATCGTTAGTTGCAGCCCTAATGCAAAGCAAACCACTCCATCACTTCAACTCTTGTCTCCTAGAAATTGCATTTATAAAGTACCAACTTGTTTTCCTAATTACGTTATGGTAACAAACACAATCGCTGCCTGAATTATGTTCATAGTTTGTTTTTTTCTGAATGAAAGAAGTGCTACAGTACATTTATGAACCACTAAAAGAGTGTAAAGTTCAGGACTGTGACACAAGAGACCGGGGTTTGATCTTGAGTCCTGCATGTGGTTAAGTTTAGGCAACAAAAGTACTTTGCTCAAGGTTAATGAAAGATGGTGGTTTCAGTTAAATGTTGATGAACACATCCTGCCTCGTGAACTGCCAATTTTTTTCTATAGTAAACCAAGACCATGATCTCTTCCTAAACTTTACAAAGTGCTGGAACATAACCATAAAAAGAAGTTTAATAATGCTGTGGTTGCTGTGATATTTTGTCGGAAAACAAAACACGTTGTCAGGGAACATTTTACTGATAAATTTAGCAACAAGTTAATTAACATTTCCTCATTATGTTAATAGAAAATGTAATCCGGACGGCATTACATTTTCTTAAAAATATTGCAGTTGCAAATTAGTTACATAACATACTAGCAGAAAAGGATTGACCCATACAGTATCAACATATCTTCTTACAATGGTTCATACGATATCTGACGAGAAGTTATTCCTCATTTTTCGTACGTTTTCCTGCGAATATCCAGCAACACATGATTGACGTGTCAATTTTTGCTCATATCATGCATACAGTCTTTTCAAAATAAACTATAGTCTGGACAGGAAACAATTTGGTTAGGTTTAGGCAACAAAACTACTTAGTTAGGTTTGGGAAAAGATCGTGATTTGGGTTAAAATAACAACAGGAGTTGCGTAACTTAAGAACACCGGTCTCCAGGGCGAATGTTTTTTGACCCACCCATCCACCCCGAACTCCTTCCTATGCAACGTTTGTCACTCTTTATACTTCGTGGTTCACAATTACGTTGATTACATATGAATTGATTTCATGGGATATATACGAATTACAGTGCGTTACTTTCCCTAGGTATAGCTACGAACGGTGCAAAGAACAGCCTGACAGTATTGGTTTGTCTTAGCTGATTTATAATAACACACTAGATGTCACTTCAAGGGACGGATAATAAGAGCACTAATCAACTTCACTTGTCTCGGTGTTGTTGTGACCCCTGAAAGGATTGTGGGGATTATGCCTCGTTGTTCAGTGCACATCCCAAGGGGAAACCCATACTGCCTGATCTTCCCACAAAACACCCCCCTCCACACACAAGCCTCCCATGACCTTCAACCTCTGACCTGGCTCTGCAGCCTGCAGAAGAGTGGAAGTCATATCACACTTCTTTAGATAAGCATCTTGCCTTCAGACCCTCAACTCCGTGGGTCTAACGAAACAAAGTCTGGTCGCGCTATAAACATGTTTTACCATCAGAGAGATGGAGAGTTTGTTTTCCTCTTGAGATTCAAAACAAACCACTAATCCTTTTGGGAGTATGGGAGGAAATTGGATTTTCACACCATTTACTGTAGCAGCTGAGCTTGAACATAAAAGGAAAATTCCCCACTGGCCTAAACTCAAATATAATCGACACAATAACAGCAGTAAATCAATTTTTCTCTCTAAAGATAACCTACAGTATAGTCAAGGTGATGTTCTGGTCCCTCTACCTTCAGTTAAACTCCAATGTCTCAAGTTCCGACTTGTCTTTTCAGTGGCCTTCTCCTCTCTCTGCCTCCAACCTCCTGACTGCGTTCGGCCTTCAGGCCCGTGTCGCCTGACTCCACAACACTAATGGATATGGACGTCTGGCAGCACTACAGATTTGTAAGTGCTGATAACGCTTGTGCTTCGGTAAAAAGATTACATTAGAAATAAAAAGCCCATGATTGGGTTAGAGTGAGGAATAACATATGATGATGAAGCCCATAAACAGTGAGCTGTGTGCCTGGAATCACAGCTAATTCACATTAATCATGGAGTACACTGCGTTAGTTATCTAAAGGATGTTTTAGTATTGGGGCTCTGGCTCCTTATATCTTGATCTTGGATGAATCATCTCTCCGTCCAACACACTTCTCTTTCAAACCACAAGTTGAATCAAGCTGCATTAAAAGCGTCATCCTCAATGGAAGATGTTTTTTACAACAGCAGGGCACTTGGGGGAAAAACATCAATATATGTTGTGTCCACTTCTGCTTATCAAATAACCTTTTCTGTTTGTGGTATTTTCCCTGGTTCTTACAAAGCTAGGCAGACACTGTGCGATTTATTCATCTTGTATGTTTCATGAACTCGTATTACATGTTTTAATCTCTCTATGTGCACGAAAATGTACCACTTCTGTGTTCAGATGTTCAACTGACCAGTCACGATGTGGGTGGTCACCAGTGTTGAAAAATATAATCAATTACTCCTGAATACATGAATGAGTACATTATTTACTAATTACTGAACAGCAAAACTAATTTGTTCCATTTCTTAATACATTATTACTCAGCCCAGCTCCATCATTAGAAAGCGTCCCGCCCACATGTCATTTTCTATATTGATGTGTAGAAATATGAAAGGAGACACTGTGGTTTAACATACAGTGAGTCTACTGTTTGAATGCATGTACTGACCACCAACAGCTAGCTATCTTAGCCCCATGACTGCACGCAGCAGAACATCAGAAGTCCCATCTTCACAATGTTTACATGCACAAAATATTCCAGTTTTTGCCCTCATTCCGAACTATTAAGCTGTTTACATGGCTAATGAAAATGAATATTCCACTAATATTCCAGTTTACATGCAGCCGTGCATACTACAATTAACGTAACTGGTGGTAACGATACCTAACGGCCGTATCATTGATCAATCAAGCAATTAAATTGGCGTCATGACCCGCCTAAAAATGAAGCCAATCTGGTGGAAATTCCGCCTGATTCTAAAATCTAGTCGTGGGGCAAAAAAATCAGGTTTAATCAGTAAAGTGTCTGCCCAGCTCAAGCAGCCAAGTTTCACTGATATGTACAAGATCATGACCTTAGAGCTGGAGGATAACACAACTCTTCCAGTGTGACTGAAAAAAATCAAAGCAAAGCATAAAAATCCCCAAAACAGGAAGAAATAGTCACAAAATAAGTTTCACTGTCTGTTTAACTCATTACTAGCTCCTTCAAGTAGCCCCATGGGCTAAACTGGAAGTCCTCATAGGCCAAATGGGATCATGAGAGAGGCACAAAGGACCCCCTTTAGCCTGAGACTCGCTCTCTCTTCTCTACTGTGATAACAGCATCCTTCAAACTGCTGCCCCAACAGACTGCATGGCTGATCAACAGACTCCTTTTATTGTAATTTCACAAAAGCGTTGATTTAATCTGTGAGGCATCAGGTCATTGGAATGAGCAGTGACTGCTTTCATAAGGAATTTGTGATTTGGAGTGTGATACCCACAGGGTGCGATGATATAAAAGAAATTCAGAGCTCCGTTCAGAGATATGACCTCCTTCTAAACCCTCAACGCAGAAAGAGTGTGGTCTTTGTATCTGTTGACGGGATGAGCCCATCAAGACAATGAGACAAGCTTTGGCGTGGCATTTAGGTCGATGGGCCAACAATGTGTATAGTGTCGCACTGTGATGATCTGATTATATGCGGCTGACAATGTGGATGTCCAGTGCGTCCTACTGTCCGTACAGTGCTGGTCAGATTCTATTCAGGTCATCATGACCCTGGGCGACGCTCCCCATCGCTCAACTTTACTGGCTCGGCACAGAAGTTCATGATAAACTCGCCCAGTGTTTGGATAGGGTCATCCGACAGCCGAAAAATAAATCATAAATCTCTGAACAAGTGAATTAAGTGTCTTGTTAAAGGCATAAATCAGGTTTTGAGGAATTTCACGTTTCCTCCATAGCGCAGAGTAAAACAATCCAATGAATGCCTTATTCATCTCTCTGCATGAAGTTATAAGTGTTGAACATTTTGAACTTATTGGCCTAATACTAAAGGGCCAGTTCGCCCAAATTGCAAAAGACAGGAAGATATTTAAGAGCCAGGATAGCTGTTCCCCTCTGTCTCCAGTCTTTGTGCAAAGCTAAGCTAACCAGCTAGCTGTAGCTTCATATCTACCAGACATATTCGAGAGTGATCTCGATCTTCTCGTCTTCCTCTTGGCAAGACAGCGATAAACGTATTTCCCAAAATATCAAACTTTTGTTTTAAGTTCGATTTTACACATCCATGTAGCTGTCCGCATGGCATACATTATCAACGTATCCCCATACAACTGTTCGTATGATATCTTACCAAAAGTTATTCCTCATTTTTCATGCGTTTTCCAACGAATGTCCAGTAACACGTGACGCTCTTGTCAATTTACGGTTGTTACATGCATAGTCTTTTCAAAATAAACTTTCGTCTTCGCAGGAAACAACTTGGTTAGGTTTAGGCAGCAAAACTACTTAGTTAGGTTTAGGAAAATATAGTGGTTTGGTTTAAAATAACTCCGGAAGTGGCGTATCATAAGTACGGAAGTTACGTGACAAATGAATCTACGTTGACTTTTGATTTCACAAGGGACATGAACTCTCCTGGGATAAAGTCCGGTGTTTTTTGAGCCACCCATCCACCCTGACCTCCTCCCTACGTGGTGTTTGTCGCTCTTTATACTTCTTGGTTCACAATTACGTGGATTACACACAAATTGATTTTGTGGGATATATATACGAATTACAGTGCATTGCTTTTCGTAGGTTTAGCTACGAACGGTGTATGAGAACAACCTGCATATCGTCACTTGCTTGTGTCCTTGCAGCGGCCCACATTGTCATAAATTGTGGTGTACAAGCCAACTACACAAGTATGAACATGTCCACAGCGCAGACACCCAATATAGTATAACCAGGACTATGTAGACGTCCATTTTGGAGTATATCAGGGCCTTAATTTGGTACACTGTGACTTGATTTATACACTTCACAATGATTCTCTGTGAGCTAATTGTCTTACCTTGACAAACTGTATCAACGAGAGAGGTGCAGGGCTGTAGCATTTCCCCATCATCACAGGTGGTGCAGGGGATGCAGGGCTCCCGAGAGCTCTCCTGGTCCGAGTAGGTGTCCCCGTTGCAATCCTCACACACTGTGTCGTGGTCAAACTCACAGCTGTACAGCATGCCACGGCCTTCAGGACATTTGGTGCAGGGTTGACATCGCTGAGAGAGTTCGTTCATATAGTAGCTGTAGTTGCACACACAGGTGGCGTCGTTGGAGTCTGTGCAGGGCGCCTTCATGCGGTGCAGACCTGTGCATATTGAGCAGGGCTGACATTTCTCTGTGTGACTGAAGTTTTCTGAGAAGGTTTCACCTGAAAGGAGAGGGACGAAAAACAGCTGTTGAACTTTTCATCTGCCAGAAGCCTGACTTCTGTTTCTTTTTCATTTTAGATGTGTTGTCAAATATTTTCATAGCATCCTTGAAAGTAGTCTCATAGCATAGGCTAGATAAAATAGGCAATCCCAGTGAAAATGATGTGTATATTCTACACATATTGGCTTCTTCTTTCGCTCCGATTACAGATCATTTTTCTTTGTCTTTACTTTGGTTTTAGAGCAGAGCTGCCCAAAGTTGGCCCTCCATCAGGTTCGGTTTGGCCCGCCAGATTAGCGAATTTCTTTGGCCTGCGGGATCACTGGCAATCCCAACCGACTTTACTGTTAAAAAACAAAGTTAGGCTAAATTTGGCGAGGAAAGAGTGGCATCGCCAATTTCACAAGTGTCCCTTGACCTCTGACCTCAAGATATGTGAATGAAAATGGGTTCTATGGGTACCCAAGAGTCTCCCCTTTACAGCCATGCCCACTTTATGATAATCACATGCAGTTTTGTGCAACAAAAGTTTTTTGAATGCAGTATGTTATTTTCACCTTTTCTAAAATGGTGTATTTGAATATGTATGCATGCTGGGGTCGCTAACCAGTCTTGGAAATGCATAAATTGGGTATTATATATTATATGCCAATTATATTCAGCAGGTGGGTTTTAAGGGGTTAACTATGTAAAAGCTAAAATAATATTCAAATAGGGGAACTTGGGATCCTTGTACCATTTTACATCTTAACAATACAATAGTGGTCCACCATTGAGTTCCGGTTTTGGCCCTCCAAGGGAAAAGTTTGGGCACCCCTGTTTTAAAGTCAACAATGATGCCAGTTTGAATTCTGTATTAAAGAATAATATGTGTATTATATCATTAGATTATATCATATACATGATGTGCTTATTTATTGTGCTTTTTTTGAAACAGTTTAAATGTGTGTGTCAAAAGAAAAAAGTGGTATTGTCAACCGTGTTATTTCTCAGCTTGGGAAGGGTTTGTTTCTGTGAACAAATTTGGATTCAGCTTTCCAAAGTCACACTAACATGGGAACTCAGTTTTAGGGTCATCTCCGCTGATGGATAATGTAACTGTCACTTTAAACAAGAAATGAAAATTATGTATAAGCAGCTACATCTTTTTTTTAAAGGATCTTTTCGATGATGAGCTTACATGCTTCACACATGTTTCATAAATGCTTTGTATACCTGACAGATATATCTGCAGGGGACGCAATCAATATTGCATGTTTTATGGAATTGTATTTCGGCTGGATAGAGAACTGGGAAACACACTAAATTATGCAACAGACCTATTTGTAAGAGCAGCTTGTGTGTGTGTGTCTGTGTGTGTGTGTGTGAGAGAGAGAGAGAGGGAGATGGGGGATAGACTGTGAAAATATGACCTCAAAATATCTACAATACAGTATGTCTCAACTGTTGAGAAGCATATTCTGTACAACACACTTTTTATTTACTTTGAGTTGTGGAGATGCAAAGTAGAGCTGAAACGATTATATGTAGTTGATAATTTTTTCAGCAAAAAAAACCCAAAACAAATATTTACACTTGTGAAGATTATCTGCTTGTCTTTGCTTTATGTGATAATAGACTTAATATCTTTAGTCGTGAAGTGTTGGTCGGTCAAAACAGGCATCTGATACCATCATCTGAGGTGTATAGAAATTGTGATAAGAATTTTTCACTATTTTCTTTAATTTTATAGACCAAACTTTCAATTGATTAATCGAGACAGTAATCTGCAGATTAATCGACAATGACAGTAATTGTTGGTTGCAACATTAAACTATGCTGATAAAGACATGCTTTGAGTCGAAACGTTTCTGCACCTTATTAAAACCTTTTTCTATTATGCTCCAGATCTCATCACTCCAGATCCTGCCTCAGTTGTCCTCTCTGTTTGTTATTCCTTTACCTATTATTTTCATTATTGATTAATCTGCTGATTATTTTCTCAACTTTTGTCTATAAATTGTCAAAAAATTGTGAAAAATGTCCATCACAATGTGTGAGGGATGTCTTTAAATCGGTTGTATTGTCCAACCAAGAGTCCCAAACCTAAACATATTGAATATATTATCATAGAGGACATGGAAAAGCAGCAAATATATTCACATTTTAGAAGCTTGTTGCAGAGAATTTTGGGGATTTATTCTTTTTTTTCAGCTCAAACTGAACTAAACTAAACTGTGTGTGGTAGGAGACATGTGGGGGTTGTGTCACATAGCATATCAAGTTTAACGGTCTGCGTCACTGGCCCACCAACCACGGCGAACGCTCTGATGATGCAGAGATTAAAACAGAGATGAGGACAGATAGACACTGAGACAGAGACGGAAATGGAGGGACGACAAGAAAGCAGGGACTTTGACATTTGAGATGAATCTGTCCGAAATTGGCGGTGTCCGATGTGGGTCCTCTACATTTTTGTTTAATTACGTCTTTAAGGGAAGTGGACAAACTATCGTCCAGTCCAGTCATACACAGTTACACCCCCCACCCCCCACTCACCCCATTATCTCCTGCATCACCCTCCCCTCTTCAAACAGACGTACACACTCAGACTACCCTCGCCCCCTTCCCGCCCCATGAGTGCTCTCAGAGCCATTATCATAATGCCATGCATCAATAATGCAAGTCAATACATTAATAACGCTAGCCTGCAGCATGGAGGAGGGGGTTGAAGGAGGGGGGTGTCGAGGCGGAGCGGGAGGTGGGTACAGACGGTCTTTTCCTGGCTCAGCACATCGTATCATAACAGTACTTTCACCTCTAGTCTATAACATTCAATCCTCTTTGTTTTCAACATCCATAAAAGGACTCCTGAATTTATCCGCTCTGGCTACTGCGCAGCGTGAGGTGTGTGTGGGAGGCTTGTGTCTGTGTGTGGTTAAATATGTGTTTTCCTAGACATGTTTGCCCGTGTGTGTGTGTGTGTGTGTGTGTGTGTATGAACCATTAGCTGCTGGCTGAGAAATTGTCTCCATTCCAGCCGTACAGCTGTACTTGCTCTGTTTCATCTCCACCCATCTGTTCATTCATCCAAACGCCTCCGTGTGTTTCAGCTGGCCCTCCTTTTTAGCACATCAGCCAGGCGCCTGTTAACTATCTACTAAATGAAGCCTGAACGCTGTCAGGAAACCACAGTCTGTCTCTTATAAACGAATGCTTGTGCACATTAGTTTCTATCAACTGTGGGCGACATGCCTGGAACAACACAGGCAAACACATATGGTAGGTGAGAGTTGATGTTGAAAGAAAATTAGGAGGAAGGATTATCAGTAAGTAGTTTCTGTCACATGAGTTTTTATCAACAATAAAATTAATTACATATGGCCAAAAGAAACGTTTGGTAATACTTAATTTTACAGGTCCGCAAATTTCATGGTAATTAGATGATAATTAGCAAGTAACCTAATTGATTTCTTTGGAATTACTGCCAAATTACCCCAATATTTACCTCAAAATTGATCAAAAATTACTTATTTGAAAACATTATATAATAAATATATTCCGCTATTTCCCAATAGCTGGTCATTTATTTAATACACTTCCAGGAAAAGAATATAAAGTTAATTGATATGCTTTATTTCTATGTCTGCTGATAAATAGATAATAATTAGCAAATAACTTCTTTGAAATTTCTTAAAAAACTCCCTGAATCATTACATTAGCTACCAGGTTACAGGTTACCAGGTCCTCGACCAAAGAACTTCTTAGTCGACTAACACTCTTACAATTCTGTCGACTAATCGATTAGTTGAGTTTCTCTACAAAGAATCACACAAAAGCACCACTTTAGCTCTTGTGTTTACCAGAGATGTACTCATAAGTTTCTTAGAAATAAGTCATTCAGCATGAAAGAAAGCATAAAAAACAACTAAACGACTAAAGAAATGTTAGTCGACTAAGACCGAAACAACTGATTAGTTGACTAATCGACTAAGAGGGGGCTGCCCTAGATATTTAACCTGTAACTCAATCAACTCACACAAATAATATAGTATGAAATGTCCTTGGCAGTAACGCTGGGTTAGGTTAATAGGCTACTGTAGGTAGCAAGCTATTTAGCCAAACATACTTTAGAACAAAAAACGGTCTTTGTAATGAATTCCTTACCCTTTTCCTACTTTTGTTTTTGGAGAGGGACGAAAAAGGAACCACTATCCAAACTCTTAATATATGGAGTATCATAGAGCCGTCCTGTCTACCCGTAAATTGCGAAAACTTGCAAAAACGTGCAAAAACTCTTGCGAGACTCGCTGCCCGACAAGTTATCTTAACCTTTCGAGCTCAATGCCTAACCTTAACTTGCAAGAATTTCGCAATTTGCGTGTTATCTTCTACACACAACCTCATAAAGCTTGACAGACCAGCCATGCCTTATTACGGTTGTTAAACTATGACTGGATAATCTCTGTTTCGGGGGGGGGGGGGGGGGGGGGTTTAGTGAACGGTCAATTGACAGGTAGGAGAATAAATAACCCACTGATGGTTGAGACTTCAAAACAAGTTGTTACAATGCAGCTGCACGCGCACACTTCAGCTCTATCAGCCTACATTACTGATCTAATCAATATGTTTGATGTGTTCTCAAAATATCATTGTGATGTTATCTGATGGAGAGCTATCCACTTTGCATTTCTCTTTTTCCATGAGTCAGTGCAGAGCCTGTCTGGCCTCATGTAATTTTTTTAGAGCAGGTCACTGTCTGCGTCTGTGTTAGTTCATGTCTGAGCAGAACAAGCACTGTGAGAGTGAAAGTTATCACCCTGAAAGCCTTCATGTTGTGCAACAGCAACCCCAGAGACACCACTAATGTCATTAATTAAAATCATTTCCAGCCTTTAATCTAGTTTAGACAAATAGAACATGAGATCATTTACGATAAGAAGTCTGGGGCTTATTTTTCTATACAAGGAAACAATATATTATAAAGATGTAACTCTTTATCTCATTTATAAAAGCATAAATCAATCCAAAGAAGCCCACAAAAATACAAATAAATAATTCTCTCCATGTCCACATTCTCTGTGACTTCTCTCATGACCTTAAGTCTGAATGATTTTCTGGCTGTGGGGCTCCTTGGCTCAGGGTTTGCCATCCTTCACTGACCCTGGGAGGTTTTACAACCACTTCCTAGCCTGGACGCTGGATAGTCAGGGAATTCCTCAAAGGAAAAACTCTGGGAACAGTGTAGGAACTGGCTGTGGACCAACCCGGGCCTCTGCAGGCTCAAACTAACCTTTGACCTCACACGATAAAGTTACAAAAAAACCTTATTTGATTAAGGATTTGATTTGTTTTCCTACACTTAAGCTGAAATGTACCTCTTACAGAAGATCCTTAGATATCCTTTTGAGCTCTTCAGTCATGTTTACAAAATCTACACTGCTTACCGTCTTAATCACTGTGACATAACAACTTGTCTGATGCTCTAAATATCTTCCACCGCAACAACATTTGGAGCTGGTCCCACTCTCACTGTCCTCATAAAGTCTTACTACAGTCCATCACAGCTTCTCTCCCTACATGGTAAGGGCCGTGAAGAGGGCAGTAATGCTGGAACACAGTTAGGTCTGACATCTAGTTTATTTTCTGACATGCAGCTGAATACTTCTAAGGATTTACATCTACATACAATCTGCATAATATTTCATCCAAACTGATGTTAAGGGTCTAATCTAAAAAAAACTGTGGTCTGTTTTTAGCCAGAGGCAATGTCAGCCGGTCCAAACTGAAATATCTAGACAAAGCTCAGATGGATTGCAAATTAAATTTGGTCCAGATATCCATGGCCCCCAGAGGATGAATGATTTTATATATATTTTTTAAATTACCTTTATTTTACCAAGAAGTCCCATTGAGATCAAAATCTCTTTTGCAAGAGAGACCTGGCCAAGGTAGCAGCCACACAAAATCACAACGCAATATAATACAACAACATGATATACAATAAATCATATAAAACAAAAGAACAGCAGTTTAACTCAGTGGCCTCTCAAGAAAAAACACCACATGTCTCTTACAACACATTCTTTATGATGCCCTTGAATTCGTCAATCGATATAAATGTTTCTTTTTGTAAATTATTCCATGCCCAAGGTGCATAGTAGGAAAATGCCCCAGATCTTAATTAAAATCTACATTAAAAAGCAACAACTTGGAGGAGCGTAGCTGTTAACTACCAGAGCTAAGACAGAGAAGGGTGCAGTCATAATGACTTTGGTGATCATCTTACTTTCCATCAAGCTCCACCAGTACCTCCATGTAAGAAAATCCGTGTTTTGAGACCAGAAAGCCCCATGTGCCAGTGTACGAAATGTGGGACTGATGTTAAGTTTCATAGTGTCTTCTACTCTTTCATCACCACAACAGATTCATGGCAATATAAGCAAACAAATTTCTCCTTGACTTGTACTAATTTTTACCAACGTTTCTGAAATTTTCACACTTGCTTTCTTCCTTCTTTTAGTTTCCTCGATTTTTACCTAACCGACTGAGCTAAATGTTTTCATCGACTAGTAATCAATGTACGTCAAGCATTTGTTCATAATGGCAGCAACATCTAGTGTTACAAACAAACAAAGAAATGCAATGTACATATGGTGCAATTTATTTGAGATATGCTCAAGCCATATTCTGTTTTAAAAATTTGCCGCGGGCCATTTAAAAACAGGCACGCGGGCCACTCATGATTTAGCTTATCGCACCACTGTGTCTAAGTACGGCCTCACTGATTCGCTAGCCTGGCAAGATCAATAAAGTGCCAACTACAACCACCACTACAACTACTTTAGTACCGCTAGACAATGCTAAAACAACTTCACTATTAATGTCATACTAAAACAAGATTGTTTTGGCAAAAACTACGGAAACCATCATCACCATGTCAAGATTTAATTACCGTTTTATAGGCCAGCAGCACGAGTTCGGATCCGAATTCAAACTTTGCAGAAACATTGCTGTAATTTACGACCCTGCATACTTTAAACTGCTGTTTGAACTGTGTGTCTTCTCCAGGGACAGTCAGTACAGTAGAGGATATTTATGAGGAGGACATAACTTACAGAGAGGATGTCACAGTCGCAGCAGTTTAATGTTTTCTGTGTCCGACTAAATCACTACCACTGTTCATGAAAACCAGAACTGAATGCATGACATGATGTATGTGTGTCACTTTGTCTGCATGTGACCAACGCAGCTCCTTCAGCTATGTGTGTGTGTGTGTGTGTGACAGCTGTTTTTTGTGTTACTCACTATCAAGGCAGGGGGCGCAGACGGTCTGTGTGACTCCACATAGTTTGACGACGCCCTCGCCGGGCTGGCACTGCACGCAGCACTCTCCACTGGTTGTGTACTGGCCCGAGAAACAAACCTCCTTATTGGCCAGTGCCGCGACCTGCCGATCACCAGAGACATCGTTCAAGGTGGGACAAGCAAAGTTACATTGACATTCAGCAGCATCCATAAGATAAACACACAGAAAAAAGGTCTATCATTGTGCAATGTGAGCAACCAAAGTGTGTTTTTGCTTTATTTTCATTATTTCCAGAGGCCTGAAAGAGGTATAAACATCCAGTATTTCACAAGAAAAAGCAACACAAAGGCTTTTGTCTTTAATCATCCGGGGTTGCATTAGATTTATTTTGGAACCACTAGACCAGCGGTTCCCAGCGTAGGCGTCAGCACCGCGCAACAGGCTGCGAGATAAATCTAAGGGGGTGTTAGATGATTAATGGGATGGGGAAAAAGAAATTGCAGATTTCAGCTAAACAAAATTGTCCATTGTTCTGGATTCTGTCTCTATTTTCTATGTTCTTGTGAAATACTACATATCGTTTCATTATCAAGCTTCTAAAAGTATTCAAATGAAACAATCCAAGGAGGAAAAATCTCTTTGGTTGCAGCTCGTAGACACATGGGACCTGTAGTGTAAGGTCGCACAGATACATTGCTTCGTTTTAAAGGGTCACAAGCTCTACATTTGCATGTAAGACTCACTTTTTGCCTTTAGCCTAACCTTAACTCCTTTCCTGCAAATCAAATATGTGCATTTTAAAGGTCTCAGCCACACCTAAAGTCATGAGATACAGTAATACAGGTCAACAAAACCACACACTCTAGGTAACCCTGGTTTATGTCGTCTCCGCATTCTTCAAACGGTAACCTGTTGAGTGCTTTATCTCGGCAGTTGACAGGTGAAGATGTTTGTGCGTGCCTTTACATTTGCAAATGCATGAGAGTGCACGCACACGCTTGCACTCTCACGCCCCGGGCCTATATGTTTCCACAGGCGTCCGTGGCCTTTTGCATTATATCATACTAGATCTTTCCTTTCTCACACCGGCTCTTTTTATTCATCTTCCGCACACCTCGACCTCCAAAGCAAACCTTGATAAAAGCAGGGATTGCCCTCTGACACCGAGCCAGAGGAGACGAGGAACTGTTTTTATTTATGAGGATGTTGCTACAGATCAGAGGGCAAAAGAAAGAATGTATCTTAAACTTGTTTTGATCATAAAAAGTAGCCAATGAGGGATTTTTAAGTGCAGTTTCCTCATGTGGGTCATTTTGCTCTTCACGGATTTGATTATTGCTCCAGACCCATTTTTGTCTGTTGAATGTTAGTAAGATTGAGACATACACTTATTAATTGAGGGTGTGTGTGTGTGTGTCAGGGGTACGTTGGCGTGAAGGAGGCTCACTCAACATAAATCGTCAGTCGTCAGGGTTCAGGTGTGTATGGAATGCTGCCGACAAGAGCTCTAAAAAACATCAAGTATCCCTTCAGGCTATTCTGAGTCAGCTGGAAGATAATGTGTGTGTGCGCACACAGACACACGTCTCCCTCTCGCCCTGGATGATGTCACGGCCCATTCACCTTCAAGTCGCCGGTATTACAGATAACCACGTTGTCCGTGTTCGAGAATGTATCTTTGGCTTCGTGGGTAAACTTTTGACTTAAGACAGGCCTGATAATATCTAAACATTTCCTGAAACGTTCTGGTTTTTACAACAGGAAGACTTTTGGGGAAATAAAGACACTGATCTCATCCTGCAGAGACTGTAACTCACTACAATTAAATTAACAAATCCTCCAACATCCTTTAGGATGTTAAGTCTTACAATCTTCCAGACACCAGCACAGAAATGTTTTTCATAGATATATTTTTCTTGAGATGTGGCAGTCTCACAGGGCAGCTATTAAAAACATTTTATTTATCTTCAGCGCTTCACTGACCTTCTTTATTTATTTATTTCACCCCATCAGCACTCTCTCTACCTCACACACACACCTTACGCAACAAGCATCTATTCAGGGATGAATCAAATCTGTCATCGCACAAGCTTCCCCTGAACTGCCCCCTTTCTATACTGTACACACCCATCGGCACGCATACGTCTGCGCAAACGCACAAACAGCTTCCTATGTGAACAAACCTGCTCCAAACCGTCTGACTGGCACTTTTGAAACAACTCCAAGTTCCAGCGTCTGCTTTCTACTTATTTTTTTTTTCTTCTTTCTTTGACCTTATTCTAGCTGCGGGTGTGGGTGCAACACCAAAGCGTCTCGAAGACCGAATAAACTCAGATTAAAGTGCATCACTAATGACTGCTAAATTGTGCATATGGATGAATTAGAGGGTAATGTGATTTGAGCAAATAGCTTGTGGAATGAAAGAAAAGGATGCACTTAGTAAGTTGCAGCTCGACTCACACGTTTCCTGTAATTGGTTTTCAGATGGAAGTTTGTCCCTGAAGCCAAAGCAAGATGATCGCGCGCACACACAAAAAAAGCATGTGCAGAAGCATCTGGACAAGTAACTTCAGAGCTACCAATCTTACTAATGCCGCAGTCAATTTTCAGTTGGAGGCACTTAACCTCTGGGCCTCAGCTGTCAGCGCTTGTTAAGCCATTAGAGCTCCACTATAGCAGCCTTCCAATAAACTGGGCCTAATTTAAATCCAGGCATGAACTGTTGTGGGAACACCGCTGGCAATGACAATATGCCTTCCCAAACAATGCTGAATCATCACCTCTTCTGAAGTCAGACAGAGAGAAGGAGAGAGGGATGTGTGTGAGGTGAAAGGAGGAGGAGGAGAGGGGGGGGAGGTGGGGGGTGGTTATAGGGCTGTATCAATATTGCATGCGCTGAGCCAGCAGAGGATGCATATACCCATCAGAGGGAGCAGCTGTTATGTATCAGTGATGCAGCCTGTTCCTTAACCAGGACCTGGACAAGCTGTGACTGACCATGTCCTGTCCGATAGATAGAAGACACTTTCCCTTCCTGGGCCTGCATGGCCTCGAGGTTAGTTAAGAGATAAATCAGGGAGATTATAAGATGTGACTCTCTCAAGATTTCTGTAGTTGATTACTGCTATAATGGAGAAAAAGAAATCACCTCATCAGTTAAGTAAACATGAGCACATCCCCCCAATTCTGGCTTCACTTCACTGGCTCCCTGTGCGTTTTAGGATTGATTTTAAGATTTTATTATTGACATATAAATCATTAAATGGGCAAGCTCCGACCTATCTCTATGATCTTTTAAAACCACATCTTTTATCGAGGACCCTCAGATCAACTGACCAGTTGCTTCTGATTGTCCCGAGGTCTAGGTTGAAGCTCAGGGGTGACCAAGCCTTTGCAGTTGCAGCTCCAAAGCTCTTGAACGCTCTGCCTCCACATGTTTGGCTGTCCCCCACATTGACTGTGTGGGGGACATCAAACCTCAAAACGCACTTTTATTCCTTGGCTTTTGGCTCAGCATGAGAGTTGACTATTTTAATCCTTTTTCCTTTCCTATTGGTCTTAACGCTCTTATTATTTTAATGTCCTGTTGGTTTTCAAGTTGGTCTTAGTGTTTTATTGTGTTGTTTTTATGTTTTTATGTATAATTGTACAGCACTTTGGTCAACTTTTGTTGTTTTTAAATGTGCTTTATAAATACATTTGGATTGGATTGGAGTTAACACATGGTTTATTGGTGAGCTCCTCAAACTGAGGCCACTGTGACATTGTTATTGTCCTGCAGTCTGCAGGCAGGGCCACATGTAACTGAGAAGGGTGGAACTCCAGATCCAGCAGCAACTGGAGCTATAGAGTGTCAACCTGAATGGCTGCTGCTTGATACATCCGCTCGGATTTACCATTGGACTGAAGACAGGACAGGTGCAAGGACACAGACTCTTATAGTTTCAAGACATTTTACAAGTAAAGATCAAACTCTTGAAATTTAAACTGCCATAAAGTTAAGTGAAATATCACTTTGATGCAGGGGAAAACCTTGAAGGAGGAAAGAAGAAGGAAAATGTGTGGAAGAGTTTCTCAAAAACTCCCACTAACGTTAACTGTGCGCAATTGCGCAGGTATCCAAGTTGTGTTTATGGCGCACATTTAATACAGAGGCTACTACTCACCACTCCAAGTAACACTGCTATGAACGCGGACTTCATCCTGTATCTCCTTTGCATCCTCACAGAAAAGGTAAATGGGATCACGACGCAGCGAGGTCTCACTCACTTCCAAGTGAAATAATCTCGGCTGTCATCGCTGGTGCTGCTGCGCGTCTTTTTGCGTTAACTTCTAGGAGGAAAAAAAAGAAACTCTCCAGGTAACTCAGTCCAGAAGCTCAGTCCAGTCAGTGAATAAACCCGCTGAGATTGGACCCATAAGGTGCTCGACTCTGGTGCGCTTTTCTCTCCAACTGGGTTCATATGACACACGCGCTCAGCTCAACGAGACATCTCCCTCTCCACGCCCACTGCACACACACACATACACACACACACACACACACACACACGAACCTGCTCTCTCTGTGTAACAGCTTTCAGTCATGTACTGGGATGTTCTTGCTGAGTGGGACAAACCAACCACCCATAAATGTTTATCACCTGACAAATTAAAGTCGTGCGTAAATCTTCCATTTAGCATGTTGGTGGTTTACAGAGTTGAATTAAAAGTCTGGCTCCAAACAAGACAATGGATTAAAGCTGCAGTGGGTAGAATTGGAGCAATTTTTTATAAAACGGTCATTGTATCCTGACAGTATAGTGCATGAGACAGGTAATCTGAAAAAAAATCATGTGCCTATGTGTCCTCCGGTGCTCCTAATGGCATCTGCAAGATTTCACAGAATAAACAAATCAACCAATCAGAGCCGAGCTGGAGCCTTGCCTTCTCTGAGCAGCTGTCAATCACTCGCAAACTCTGATGAGAAAGTTTGTGATCTGGCATCCATGTTGAGATCAGTTGAGGAAATACTAAGCACCGCCCACCAGCCGGAGCAAGCTTTCTCCTTTTACAGCTAAACAGTACACTACAAGATGTTTCTGAAAACATTTGAGTTGAGAAATAGGCATTACAGTAAGAGAATATTGATTCATATTTGATCAGCGCTCCTTAGTTTGACTGTTTGATCAGAGTTTGTGAGTGATTGACAGCTGCCTCCGTTGAATGAACAGCCAATAGGAATGCTCTCTCTCTCTGAAATGACCTGAGAAGTCTCCCGTCACAGGTTCGATTTTTTAAAGCTTGAAAACAGAGCCATGAGGAGGTGCAGAAGTCTAGTTTTCTCTCAGAACACTTCAATTACAATATGCTGAAAGATTATTATGGAATTTTTGCCCAATGATGCCAAAAACATTCTGCCTACTGCAGGTTTAAATGTCATGTCAAGCAAAATGTCATTTCTTTAATCTTTTTTCGCTCCCTTTAACAACTTCTAAAGCTGAAGGAGATCCAGCAGATTGCTGTCTGTTTCTGCCTGGTGTCCCCCTGAAGCGTTGAACTGACCTTGTTTGCAGTGCCTGAAGACAGCAGCCACATCAACAGACTTCACTCTCAGAATAGATTATGAGAATGCACTTTAACACAGAAACCTGAGATCCACACAGGTGTGCATCTACTGATATTTGCAGCAGCATATAGGCCTACGTGCAACTTAAATCAGAGTATGATGTTGTTATCGACCAGTTATCCACACTAACTTTTAAAAGTGGTTGCCAGGCTGGCAACCAGGCACTGACTTTTGGTTGCAGAAACTGAAAATATGGTTGCCATTTTTAATCGGCTATTTTGGATAATTAAAGGTGCATTGTGTAGGATTTGGCAGCATCTAGCGGTGAGGTCGCAGATTGCAACCAACTGAAACTTCTCCCGTGTGCCAAGCGTGTAGGAAAACTACGGTGGGCGACACGAAAATGCAAATGGCTCTCTCTAGAGCAAGTGTTTGGTTTATCCGTTCTGGGCTACTGTAGAAACATGGCGGCCGGCTCAGTGAAGACAACCCACTCCCTATGTAGATATAAACGGTCATTCTAAGGTAACGAAAACAAAGCGATTTGTATTTTTAGGTGATTATACACTAAACCACACTATACTTATTAATATTCCATTTCTGCCTAAATGCTACACACTGTTCCTTTAAGATACTAAGCAGTTATACGTCATCTTAATAATGAAAATCTGACATAAAAGAATAAAAGCATTCTTATTATTTTCCGTCCAGCTCAAAGATGCTGGGATACTTTGCCTCCCAAGACATCACAAATTTATTTTTTTGTTTTTGGTTCCACTTCATCTAATTCTTTGTCAGTTGAATCAGTTTGCATATTCATTTGTGATCTTGATGGCCGGATTAGTTGAATGTTTCACCCCACAGTCAAACAACTTAATTTGCTTCGCCGTTGTCTGTAAGACAGATGCCTGTGCGCACGCAAGTAAACCCACCAACGCACGTGAAGCTTTGTTCGGTTCCGGTTCTGACAAGATATATTTAAATATCACTAATGCAAAAACTTAGAGCTGTCAATCGATTGAAATAATTAATGGGAATAATGAAAATATTTAATGCAAATATAATCGCATGATTGTCCATAGTTAATCTTGATTAACCGCAAATTAATCATACATTTCTTTTCTGTTCAAAATGTACCTTAAAGGGAGATTTGTCAAGTAGTTAATACTCTTATCAACATGTGAGTTGGAAAATATG